>NC_143024.1:81214482-81506982 GCF_057628025.1 Oncorhynchus mykiss
AGCAGTCTTCACACCCCTTACTGCGGGTTCACCTTCATCAGATGCCACCATTGATTTCAGGATAATTGTTTTCATAGCAGGACCATGGAAACTGATGGAAGGCTCTCAGTGCATATCAGTGTTGTGACTGTTTTGAGAGGTTTTCACACTTTGACAACTTCCTCTGCTAGTCTTATGTAATTTTCAGACAAAGTCACAATATCTTTGACATCCTTCCTCACAGCTTGATCAGTCAGTGTAGAATACACCACAACCTTCTGCTCAAGGTATCTCTCAACCATGTCACAGCTTGATCAGTCAGTGTAGAATACACCACAACCTTCTGCTCAAGGTATCTCTCAACCATGTCACAGCTTGATCAGTCAGTGTAGAATACACCACAACCTTCTGCTCAAGGTATCTCTCAACCATGTCACAGCTTGATCAGTCAGTGTAGAATACACCACAACCTTCTGCTCAAGGTATCTCTCAACCATGTCACAGCTTGATCAGTCAGTGTAGAATACACCACAACCTTCTGCTCAAGGTATCTCTCAACCATGTCACAGCTTGATCAGTCAGTGTAGAATACACCACAACTTTCTGCTCAAGGTATCTCTCAGCCATGTCACAGCTTGATCAGTCAGTGTAGAATACACCACAACCTTCTGCTCAAGGTATCTCTCAGCCATGTCACAGCTTGATCAGTCAGTGTAGAATACACCACAACCTTCTGCTCAAGGTATCTCTCAGCCATGTCACAGCTTGATCAGTCAGTGTAGAATACACCACAACCTTCTGCTCAAGGTATCTCTCAACCATGTCACAGCTTGATCAGTCAGTGTAGAATACACCGCAACTTTCTGCTCAAGGTATCTCTCAGCCATGTCACAGCTTGATCAGTCAGTGTAGAATACACCGCAACTTTCTGCTCAAGGTATCTCTCAGCCATGTCACAGCTTGATCAGTCAGTGTAGAATACACCGCAACTTTCTGCTCAAGGTATCTCTCAGCCATGTCACAGCTTGATCAGTCAGTGTAGAATACACCGCAACCTTCTGCTCAAGGTATCTCTCAGCCATGTCATGGCTTGATCAGTCAGTGTAGAATACACCGCAACCTTCTGCTCAAGGTATCTCTCAGCCATGTCATGGCTTGATCAGTCAGTGTAGAATACACCGCAACCTTCTGCTCAAGGTATCTCTCAACCATGTCATGGCTTGAATTCCATCTAGTAGGGACATCTTGGATTAGTTTGTGGTTTGGCAGCTCCAACATCTCCTGTTTTGTCTTGAAAACATGTGCAGCAGTTGTGCTTTTATGAAAGAAGGATACCACCTTCCTGATCTTTGCTAGGAGGCGAGAGATTGGATTCACTGACATTGCTTTTTGAGATGCTAGATGAATAACGTGAGCAAAGCATCCTATCTGTGGCCCCAGTCCAGCTAGTGCAACTGCATTTACAATATTTCTAGTTGTCAGTGGTCACAGGAATCGTTACATTATCCCTCTCCAACTTCCACAATGCAACTACTTCCCTTGCTCCTCCCCCAAGTTTACACTGGTGTGACTCGTCTCAAAGGGACGTGTTTGAAACACATGGCTTTTTATCTCCCACTAATGAAATGAGCCTACAGTAAGGCAGCTCTCTGTAGCTCTAGACATCCAACTGTCTGGTGTAATGAAATGAGCCTACAGTAAGGCAGCTCTCTGTAGCTCTAGACGTCCCGCGTTTCTGACAACTCGCTCTCAAGTTGTTCTTTTGTTTTTTTGTATAATGCAGGTATTAATGTCTGGGCAAAATGTGTGTAGGAAGGAATAGTTAAGCGCTGCTCTCTACCACAGAGAAGGGTTTCATATCTGCCGCTAGGAATTTTGATATCGCTGCGTTGATTACTTTAGCCCTACCGGATTCAGCCACGTATTGTTGCCTGAAGGCTGTGGGTGGAATTGGTTGCCGATTGGTTGTTGTTTCATTTTTCCGCCGAGTCCCACCAAATGGCACTTTGGGGTGATGTCGGCGCAAATGAGTTGTCATGTTACTCGTATTGCCACTCTAACAGGCTATCAGCAATGAACAGAACCTACATGTTGTAGATGTTATATCCACCACTCTAACAGGCTATCAGCAATGAACAGAGCCTACATGTTGTAGATGTTATATCCACCACTCTAACAGGCTATCAGCAATGAACAGAACCTACATGTTGTAGATGTTATATCCACCACTCTAACAGGCTATCAGCAATGAACAGAGCCTACATGTAGATGTTATATCCACCACTCTAACAGGCTATCAGCAATGAACAGAGCCTACATGTAGATGTTATATCCACCACTCTAACAGGCTATCAGCAATGAACAGAACCTACATGTTGTAGATGCTATATCCACCACTCTAACAGGCTATCATCAATGAACAGAGCCTATATGTAGATGTTATATCCACCGCTTGTTGGCAATCCCCGTTATAGTTTACAGGGAAACCAAAATGTTCCCAGACGGCAGACCTGAATGATACTGGGGTGTCTTCTAGTTCTGGCTTGCCATGTTGCTCCTTTGCATTTAACTAACTGCTAATTCCTTCATAAGCTAATTGCTGCTACCACGGTCTCTCAGCTCTGTTCTCGCTGGAGTGAAATAACAAATGAGTGGAGCTGCATACAGCTATGAGACAAACCTTCTTTTTTCAATTTTAAAGACAACTTTATTACCATATGGATATTTTTCCCATGTTAATTTATGGTTTATGCAATAATGTTTTTTTTTACAATGAAATGTATATATATATATTTTCGTAGCTATAATATATGATTAATGTATTGCTGCGAACCGAACCATGCACCGTGGACACTGTACCGAACGGTTCAATACGAATACACGTATCGTTTCACCCCTAATTTCTACCGATCTGCGTAACAGTTCTGATTATTTTTCTATGTGCATTTTTGTGGAACAGTGTCATTTCAATCATAACCATCATTTTCTTAAAAAGTCATTGTCACGTGGTTATTCATACAATCTGAAGTAAAATAATACAAATCTCAAAGTCAAAATTCAACTGAAGCATGATATTCTTCCATATGGACACATTGAGTTCCAGTGGTGGCTGAAGAAATGTGTGCATAGAACTCAGAGATACATAGCCTATAGGCCAATGCAGCAGTAGGCCTATAACCTCCATCCGGACAGAATCTGTCGCTAGCAAACTTGTAACATTGTACCAACTAGCATGTTCCGGCCCTTAGAGTTTTCCGCGCCAGTGAGCTCATCAGACAGTTGTGTTTTATGAAGTTTCCACTGGATATATGGGATCATCAGATCATGATATTTTGTACTTTCACACCAAGGCTTGGTGATTATCGAGGCCAGGAGTGTTGGAAAGATTCAAAACGGAGGAACTATCATTTACAATGTATGTTAAAACTTTGTTTACAGACAAACAAACATACTTTGTTTACAGACAAACAAACATACTTTGTTTACAGACAAACAAACATACTTTGTTTACAATGTGTGAGGCGAAGAAAAAATGATGGAGAAGCTCAGCTTACAGTATTAGTGGTGGATGTGGTGAATTAGGACAATCAGAATCAGACATTGCAAATGGGCTCTTTCCTACATTTGCACACAGCTGGCCAGGTAAATGACTGTAATTAATACATTCATTAACAGAAATGAATGTAACCAAATGACAGGATTAACAGTATATGTACTAGGCCTACTGGTCACATATGTAATGGGGAATTGATACAAAAAAATAAACAATCAAAGGGCAAGCAATTCACAAAATTAAACAATGAAAGAGAAAGAATTGCACTGTGCACCCGCCAACTTTTCTTTTCCAATTCGCAAACCAGAGATGTTATATAATGAGATGCTCATGTCTCTGCCCTAACAACGGGAGTTATGGTCCCTCTGGAAGCCCAATGTTGGTCTCTTCTGATTGCGTGTTGTCCTGTTAACATAGGAGGTAGTGGGGTGGGCGGGTGCTGCCCACTCTGGAAGCCCAATGTTGCAGGCTGGAGCTGGCCTCTCTGAATGGGGCCTGGTGGTGTAAACATTGTCAAAGAGAGCACAGCTTCTAGACAGCTCAGCGTTGTTGCTCTAAATAATGTGGAAGGGCACATCTCCCGTGGCAACAAGGTGGCAACAAGGTGGACATAGTGATTTTGGTGTTAGGAAACCTCTCTGCAGCTCTGGCTGCCACTTGCGGCGTTGCAGGAGCTACATGTCCTCTTATTGCCACCAAACCATTAGTACCGGAGGGAATTTTCAAGGCACTTGCTCTTGCTAGGCACCATAGCTTTCTGAATGACATGCCAGAGAATAGCAGTTATTCTCTGAGAAATTTCCAGTTGGAGTCACTTAAAATGAAGGTCATTGTGGTCTGTGGTATTTGGAGTGATGTTCTTTAGATGGAGTCGGGTGGGGACCACAGGTGGCTGCAGTTGTGATCTGGTAGTGAGGGTTGTAGTAGGCTCCAGTTGTGCGCACACACACACACACACACACAGACACACACAGACAGACAGACAGGGTTTTTATTTGTGACCTCTCAACAGAGGAGAGAAGGGTTTGTTAACAGTAATGTTAACAGGATGTTTAGTGTAGGACTCTTGCAGTGACTTGAGATTCTCCTGTTTGGAGAATATATTTACAGATGTGTCTCAGCCTAGCGGGATGAGGATGAGAGGATCATGTTGTCAGCGGATGCCTGAATTGATGGGAAGCGTGTTTGATCCAGTAATTGGAGGAACAGTATATTTCTGGACGCAGAATATTTAACCTGGCAAACAGTCAGGGACATCTGCTCTCGCAATTATTGGCTTCTTAAGTACATAACAATGAACATTATTCCTGCTCGTAGTTTGTTACTACTCCTTCTGTAAAATCAGCAGTTATCCTCTACACAGTAACCAGGAGAAGTGTGGTAGTACCTAAAGGACTGGCAGTAAACAGGAGAAGTGTGGTAGTGCCCAGGATGACACATTCTTTTCACATCACTTCGATACACATACATCCAGAAGAGCAGGTTAGGAGAGCATTTTTGCTAACCTTAACCCTTTTACAAACTTTTTTTAAATCCTTTTTTTCTCCCAATTTCGTGATTACCATCGTGTCTCATCGCTTCAACTCCCCAACGGGCTCAGGAGAGTCGTAGTGCAAGTCATGCGTCTTCTGAAACATGACCCGCCAAGCCACGTTTCTTAACACCCACACGCTTAACCCGGAAGCCAGCTGCACCAATGTATCGACCGAAGTCCGCCTGCATGCGCCCGGCCCACCACAAGGAGTCGCTAGAGTGCGGTGAGCCAAGTAAAGCCTCCCCTAACACGGACCGGGCCAATTAGAGCGCTGCGCCACTCGGGAGGCCCCCCTTTTACTATCCTTAACCTAATTCTCCTAATCTTCTAAATTAATTATCTAACCTGTTGCGTAAATTCTTCTATCCTATTATGAAAAGTAACTTGTAGCTGTATCGAAGTGGCGTGAAAATAGTGTTTCGCAGGAACCTGGAGTGGCAGTAACCAGCAGAAGTGTGGTAGTACTCAGGAGTGGCAGTAACCAGGAGAAATGTGGTAGGACGCAGGAGTGGCAGTAACTAGAACAAGTGTGATAGTAACTAAAGGAGTGGCAGTAACCAGAAGTGGCAGTAACCAGGAGAAGTGTGATAGTAAGCAGGAGTGGCAGTAACCAGGAGAAGTCTAGCAGTAACCAGGAGTGGCGGTAACCAGGAGAAGTGTGATAGTAACTAAAGGAGTGGCAGTAACCAGGAGAATTGTGGTAGTAACTAATGGAGTGGCGGTAACCAGGAGAAGTGTGATAATAACTAAAGGAGTGGCAGTAACCAGGTGTGGCAGTAACCAGGAGAAGTGTGATAGTAACTAAAGGAGTGGCAGTGACCAGGTGTGGCAGTAACCAGGAGAAGTGTGATAGTAACTAAAGGAGTGGCAGTAACCAGGAGAAGTGTGGTAGTAACTAAAGGAGTGGCAGTAACCAGGTGTGGCAGTAACCAGGAGAAGTGTGATAGTAACTAAAGGAGTGGCAGTAACCAGGACAAGTGTGATAGTAACTAAAGGAGTGGCAGTAACCAGGAGAAGTGTGATAGTAACTAAAGGAGTGGCAGTAACCAGGAGAAATGTGGTAGGACGCAGGAGTGGCAGTAACTAGAACAAGTGTGATAGTAACTAAAGGAGTGGCAGTAACCAGAAGTGGCAGTAACCAGGAGAAGTGTGATAGTAAGCAGGAGTGGCAGTAACCAGGAGAAGTCTAGCAGTAACCAGGAGTGGCAGTAACCAGGAGAAGTGTGATAGTAACTAAAGGAGTGGCAGTAACCAGGAGAAGTCTAGCAGTAACCAGGAGTGGCGGTAACCAGGAGAAGTATGATAGTAACTAAAGGAGTGGCAGTAACCAGAAGTGGCAGTAACCAGGAGAAGTGTGATAGTAACTAAAGGAGTGGCAGTAACCAGAAGTGGCAGTAACCAGGAGAAGTGTGATAGTAAGCAGGAGTGGCAGTAACCAGGAGAAATCTAGCAGTAACCAGGAGTGGCGGTAACCAGGAGAAGTGTGATAGTAACTAAAGGAGTGGCAGTAACCAGGAGAATTGTGGTAGTAACTAATGGAGTGGCGGTAACCAGGAGAAGTGTGATAGTAACTAAAGGAGTGGCAGTGACCAGGTGTGGCAGTAACCAGGAGAAGTGTGATAGTAACTAAAGGAGTGGCAGTGACCAGGTGTGGCAGTAACCAGGAGAAGTGTGGTAGTAACTATAGGAGTGGCAGTAACCAGGAGAAATGTGTTAGTAACCAGGAGTGGCAGTAACCAGGAGAAGTGTGACAGTAACTAAAGGAGTGGCAGTAACCAGGTGTGGCAGTAACCAGGAGAAGTGTGGTAGTAACTAAATGAGTGGCGGTAACCAGGAGAACTGTGGTAGTAACTAAAGGAGTGGCAGTAACCAGGTGTGGCAGTAACCAGGAGAAGTGTGGTAGTAACTATAGGAGTGGCAGTAACCAGGAGAAATGTGTTAGTAACCAGGAGTGGCAGTAACCAGGAGAAGTGTGACAGTAACTAAAGGAGTGGCAGTAACCAGGTGTGGCAGTAACCAGGAGAAGTGTGGTAGTAACTATAGGAGTGGCAGTAACCAGGAGAAATGTGTTAGTAACCAGGAGTGGCAGTAACCAGGAGAAGTGTGACAGTAACTAAAGGAGTGGCAGTAACCAGGTGTGGCAGTAACCAGGAGAAGTGTGGTAGTAACTATAGGAGTGGCAGTAACCAGGTGTGGCAGTAACCAGGAGAAATGTGACAGTAAATAAAGGAGTGGTAGTAACTAAAGGAGTGGCAGTAACCAGGAGAAGTCTAGCAGTAACCAGGAGAAATGTGATAGTAACCAGGAGTGGCAGTAACCAGGAGAATTGTGGTAGTAACTAATGGAGTGGCAGTAACCAGGATAAGTGACTGCTGTGTTCATCTAAAGTAGTACCTAGGTCCTGCATTGCATCATTTAAATGTTATCCTGTGTCAATGGAGAAAGGTGTTGCATTATAAGAAGAAACATTTAGGTGTCGGAAATCCTCCTTGTTGACTCCTAGGGAAGTGTTTGAGTGTTCATGGATGTGGGCGTGTGAATGTACGAGTGTATGTGTGTGAGCGTCAATGCAATCCTATTCAGTATATACTGTACATGCTTGCGTGTGTGCAGACATACAGTCCATGCATGTGTGTGTGTTTTGTGGTCACTCCTCGAGGGGGAGCAGGCTGGCACATGAGTGACCCACCTAAGTGCTCTGTTATTGGGGGGGAAAAGGCCTGCGTCCGGGGTGAGGAAGGGAAGATGGTGGTGATAATGCCAGGAAAATGGCCGCCACATCCCATGCCAAAATAATCCCTGCGTTATAAAGAGTACCCTGCAGTAACAATCAGAGGAAGTAGCCATTGTACTGGTCCTCAGGAAGCAGCTAGGAGCTTCAGAAGAGAAGCCTGTGTGTGGAGGAATGGAATGGGGCTTCCAGGTCCCTGTTTGAGCTAGTGTGTGTGTGTGTGTGTGTGTGTGTGTGTGTGTGTGTGTGTGTGTGTGTGTGTGCGGCATGGCATGCGGTCGGTAATCAGGTTCCACCCGTGTGTGGGAGGTGCTGCCCTTTCTGGGCACAGTCCGTTCCTGGAGCTTGTAACCCACACGCACACACACACACACACACACACCAGGTCTCACACATTCACACGTTTTCCATTAAGGCATGTAGCCAAAGCTGGGGAAATGCTCTCCTCTCTCTGTGTGAATGTGTCTGTGTGATTATGTGTGTTCTGGTTAGTTAAGCATTGTTTTAATGGCTGTGGTGCTTTCCATAAACTAAGGCATTGTCAGGTGATCGCTCTACCAGACAGTGAGATTGGACAGATAGACTGACAGACTTTTTATTGGTTTATACTGTATTTCACAGAAGGTTGTTGACCTATTGAGGATGACCATTTTCATTCTGTCAATTAAGATTTTTTAACCGTTAGTCAATTAATGGATAGCTTATTCTGAGTCTAGTCTGGTGGATAGAGTGGGTCTATTGCCCATCCGCTCATACCTTCTTGTTCTTCTTCATCCCTTCATCTTCAGCTCAATTTGGTTGGTCTGATCTGGACCAGTCCCGTCAGACAGGGATGCAGACAGACAGACTCCCCCAAATCTGACATGGGTCAAACCATTAGGATCAGAGTGAAGGGGCTACAAGGAATGTTCTTGACCTGTAGTTTAATCCCACAAGGAATAGGCTTGACCTGTAGTCTAACCACACAAGGAATGCTTATTTCCCTGTACACACACACACTTCGCAAAACATGGTATCACCACACAAAACACCCCAACTGTGCTGGCCACAATTATAAGAACAGCTGAAGTTGATCCCTGGTGAGAGAAAAGAGCAAGGGATCAAGGGAAGGAACGAGAGAGAGAAAAGAGACTGAATAAGCGGGAAGGAGAAATGGGGTGATGAAAGGAAGATCTAAGCTATCGTGAATGCCTGGGGTTCCCTTTAAGTGACTGGAAGATTAATGATTTAGGTTAGCTGGGCTATGTGTGTGTGTGTGTGTGTGTGTGTGTGTGTGTGTGTGTGTGTGTGTGTGTGTGTGTGTGTGTGTGTGTGTGTGTGTGTGTGTGTGTTATTGGTTGCACGTGTGTGTGGGTCATGTTTGTCTAATATTTTTAGGAGTTAGAAAAAGATTGTGAACACAAACTGTGTGAACAGCAACCTGGTGGATTAACCAGAGTGGCTCTCCTAAAAAGGAATGGGAAATGGGGGGGATATCAAATCAAAGTTTATTTGTCACATGCGCCGAAAACAACAGGTGGAGTCGCCCTTACAGTGAAATGCTTACTTACAGGCTCTAACCAACAGTGCAATTTTTAAGTAAAAAAAAGGAATTAGGTGAACAATAGATAAGTAAAGATAAAAACAACAATGATAAGTAAAATAAAAACAACAATGAAAAAGATAGTGGGAAGTAACAGTAGCGAGGCTATATACAGGCACCGGTTAGTCGGGCTGATTGAGGTAGTATGTACAGTGGGGCAAAAAAGTATTTAGTCAGCCACCAATTGTGCAAGTTCTCCCACTTAACTATGACAGACAAAATTAGAAAAAAAATCCAGAAAATCACATTGTAGGATTTTTTATGAATTTATTTGCAAATTATGGTGGAAAATAAGTATTTGGTCACCTACAAACAAGCAAGATTTCTGGCTCTCACAGACCTGTAACTTCTTATTTAGGAGGCTCCTCTGTCCTCCACTCATTACCTGTATAAATGGCGCCTGTTTGAACTTATTATCAGTATAAAAGACTGATTGATTTGATTTGATGACAATGATCCCAAACACACCGCCCGGGCAACGAAGGAGTGGCTTCGTAAGAAGCATTTCAAGGTACTGGAGTGGCCTAGCCAGTGTCCAGATCTCAACCTCATAGAAAATCTTTGGAGGGAGTTGAAAGTCCATGTTGCCCAGCAACAGCCCCAAAACATCACTGCTCTAGAGGAGATCTGCATGGAGGAATGGGCCAAAATACCAGCAACAGTGTGTGAAAACCTTGTGAAGACTTACAGAAAACGTTTGACCTCTGTCATTGCCAACAAAGGGTATATAACAAAGTACTGAGATAAACTTTTGTTATTGACCAAATACTTATTTTCCACCATAATTTGCAAATAAATTCATAAAAAATCATACAATGTGATTTGCTGGATTTTTTTTCTCATTTTGTCTGTCATAGTTTAAGTGTACCTATGATGAAAATTACAGGCCTCTCTCATCTTTTTAAGTGGGAGAACTTGCACAATTGGTGGCTGACTAAATACTTTTTTGCCCGACTGTACATGTAGGTATAGTTAAAGTGACTATGCATATTATAAACAGAGTAGCAGTAGCGTAAAAGAGGGGTTGGGGAGGGGGGCACACAATGCAGATAGTCCGGGTAGCCATTTGATTACCTGTTCAGGAGTCTTATGGCTTGGGGGTAAAAACTGTTGACAAGTCTTTTCGTCCTAGAGTTGGCGCTCCGGTACTTATTGTTATTGTTATAGTTCTTGGGCACAGGGACTATGGTGGCCTGCTTGAAACATGTTGGTATTACAGACTCAATCAGGGACATGTTGAAAGTGTCAGTGACGACACCTGCCAGTTGGTCAGCATATGCTGACCAGCCTTGTGAATTTTGACCTGTTTAAAGGTCTTACTCACGTCGGCTATGGAGAGCGTGATCACACAGTCGTCTGGAACAGCTGATGCTCTCATGCATGCCTCAGTGTTGCTTGCCTCGAAGCGAGCATAGAAGTGATTTAGCTCGTCTGTTAGGCCTGTGTCACTGGGCAGCTCGTGGCTGTGCTTCCCTTTGTAGTCTGTAATAGTTTGCAAGCCCTGCCAGATAAGACGAGCGTCGGAGCCGATGTAGTATGATTCAATCTTAGCCCTGTATTGATGCTTTGCCTGTTTGATTTTTCATCGGAGGGCATAGCAGGATTTCTTATAAGCTTCCGGGTTAGAGTCCCGTACCTTGAAAGTGGCAGCTCTACCCTTTAGCTCAGTGCGAATGTTGCTTGTAAGGTTGTTTTTACAATAAATAATTGATAATATTTCAACCGAACCGTAGCTTTTTCAATAGGAGAGAGAGAGAAAATGTCTGCTCCAAGCTGTTGCGCATGCAAAACTCTGCTGGCACCCAGCCATCCAAGGACGCGATGTGATCTTTCTCGCTCATTTTTGGTATCTGGTTGATATCCCTTTAAATGGAGGGAAGGAATGCAATGGAACAGAGGAAAAAGCAGCACTTCCTGGTTGGATTTTCCTCAGGTTTTTGCCTGCAATATCAGTTTTGTTATACTCACAGACAATATTTTGACAGTTTTGGAAACTTTAGATTGTTTCCTATCCTAATCTGACAATTATATGCATATTCTAGATTCTGGGCCTGAGAAATAGGCAGTTTCATTTGGGTACATTTTTCATCCAAACATCAAAATACTGCCCCCTACACTCAAGAGGTTTTAATGTCATTGTGACAAGTCAAAATTACATCCCTCAATTCTCTATTAGGTTGGAATTTCCCTGTCAGCAGGGAAATGCTGCCAAATTTTATCCATGATTTTTTTTCTATATTCGAGCCAAATTGGTAGAATGCTTGTGCGCTTCTATTAGTGTCTTTATGGCTTTGCTATAGTTAATTTTCGCTCCTCTCCTCGCGATTTTGAATATACGGCAATCTTTTTCTGAGACTATCTCCCAGATCCTGTAGACACTCATATAATGCTTTAAACCTGTTGTGACTTGGGGGCAGTATTTTCATTTTTTGAAAAAAAAACGTTCCCGTAGTAAACGGGATATTTTGTCAGGACAAGATGCTAGAATATGCATATAATTGACAGCTTAGGATAGCAAACACTCTAACATTTCCAAAACTGTAAAGATATTGTCTGTGAGTATAACAGAACTGATGTTGAAGGCGAAAGCCTGAGAAAAATCCAATCCGGAAGTGCCCCATATTTTGAAAGCGCTGCGTTCCAATGAGTCCCTATTGAGCTGTGAATGGGCTATCAACCAGATTACGCTTTCTACGTATTCCCCAAGGTGTCTACAGCATTGTGACGTAGTTTTACGCATTTATGTTGAAGAATAGCCGTAGGCGGCTACATTGCGCAAGTGGTCACCTGATGCCCCTAGAGAGATTCTTGCATAAAATACAGAGGTAGCCATTACTCCAATCGGTCCTACTGAAAAACTAATTGTCCCGATGGATATATTATCGAATAGATATTTGAAAAACACCTTGAGGATTGATTATAAACAATGTTTGCCATGTTTCTGTCAATATTATGGAGCTAATTTGGAATATTTTTTGCCGTTTTCGTGACTGCAATTTCCGGGCGATTTCTCAGCCAAACGTGAAGAACAAACGGAGCTATTTCGCCTACAAAAATAGTATTTTTGGAAAAAAGGAACATTTGCTATCTAACTGGGAGTCTCGTGAGTGAAAACATCCGAAGCTCATCAAAGGTAAACGATTTAATTTGATTGCTTTTCTGATTTCCGTGACCAAGTTACCTGCTGCTAGCTGGAGAATATGCTATGCTAGGCTATCGATAAACTTACACAAATGCTTGTCTAGCTTTGGCTGTAAAGCATATTTTGAAAATCTGAGATGACAAGGTGATTAACAAAAGGCTAAGCTGTGTCTCAATATATTTAATTTGTGATTTTCATGAATAGGAATATTTTCTAGGGATATTTATGTCCGTTGCGTTATGCTAATTAGTGTCAGGCGATGATTACGCTCCCGCATGCGGGATGGGGAGTCAGTAGAGGCTGTCGCGACTTCCGCCAAAGTCGGGTCCTCTCCTTGTTCGGGCAGTGCTCGGCGCTCGGCATCGCCGGTCTTCTAGCCATCATCGATCCACTATTCATTTTCCATTTGTTTTGTATTGTTTTCCTCACACCTGGTTTCAATCCCCTCAATCACTTACTGTGTATTTAACCCTCTGTCCCCCCCAGGGTTTGTGTGGGATTGTTTATTGTTTATTGTTTCATTTATGTTTCATTTATGCGCACGTTAGGCTGGTTACGCTGGGTTATGTCAACCCATATTGTACGTTGTGCCGTGTGTTTTTGGTTCGCCTAAATAAAAGCTCTGTTTGCTACCCAATATCTGCTCTCCTGCGCCTGACTCCCTTACAGCCATTTACGCATACCTAACATTAACCTTATCTTTAACAAATGATCCATGCAGAGACCACTCTGAGCCGATGTACGTCTACGTATGGGTTGTTTGTTGCATCCCTAGAAATCGATTATACACACGTACGATTCATCATTAACAAAATATCATGTCTTCACGGAATCAATATATAACGTAGGAAATCTTAGGTACTCACATTAATTAATCACTCCGTTTCTAATGACTCTTCATCCATACACTCCCAGCGGACCCCAAAAACATTAGTTTCCCAGACGCTGCCCTATGGGAATAATGCTCATCAACTCTCTAGTCTTCCAGAAATGATAGAATAACATCTAGCACTTAATAATACCACCCCGTGATATTCTATGATGGGCACTGTTGAACGGAACACCAAGATAACGCTACATATTGAAACGTATTATCCAAAATTTAAATCAGCTTATTATACACGTCTATATCTTATTATCCAAATGTAAGATTATAACACTTATTTCTACCCTCACACACTCTCGTATCACATTCACAGAAAACACAACCAAAAGACACAGAGGGGAATGAGACAGACGAGGAAAAACGGTTAGCGCTGTTTTTAGATTTCAAAACAAAATCTTATTTTAACAGGGAAACCATTATCAAAATATTGCCAAATTAGTGGTCCCACAACGGGGTTATGTATCCACACTGGGATATGGCCTACTGTGATTACTATGGTATAGATTATCTTACGTCTATCCAAATGTGCAGAACTACCTACAGAGTACCCATGTCGTCTATCTAACTATGTAACACAGTCCCAAAAAAATCCAACCTTACCTCATATTTAGTATCAGGAGTTAAAAACACTTATTATAACATCTAACAATAGTAACCCAGGGCATACCTGTTTACCTCATCAGCAAAACATTTAATCAATTTAATCAACATACACGTTATAATTTGAACTTCACCAAGCCAGATGCCCTCACAAGGCATTACCTGCACTCTAGTTCCTCGTTCAATACGTTAACCTCACCAGCCCTACTGTGATCAACCCAGTACCACGGATCTGGACTTTTGATAGCCCTCAACTGGCTAATTAACGATTATGCCCAAGGATGCCTCACTTAAGAACACTCTTATCGACTCAACTCAGTCCCGTTAGTTGCCTCAGCTGTGGCCCTCTTAAGGAAGACCTCGCTCTCAGCGTACCTTCAACAGGGGCTTTTATGTTTTTATTATTTCAATGTTTTCTTTATAATTTCATCACTTATTGATAGATTGTCCAAGCCTACCTCTTTCAGTACTCTGTCCGAGATCCGTTATCCACCCTTGCCCGCTACCTCTCATATCATAGGCGGGTCCAGCTGCTCAATAATTAGCCTGGTTTACCCTGAGATCCCCTTTGCACAGTTTACCCAGATCTTCAGGAGCAGTCAGGAACAGGTAAAGTTGCAGATCACCTCCTCGTTGCCCAAAATGTAGTGGAAATTCAGTACTGAGAGAGACTGTCATTTCTTCAACCAATCATCTTTATTTAATATTGATTAATTGTTGCAATAATGAAACCGTCAACGCAACAGTCTTATCGTAAGAGTGTTAACATTTTAGTCATTTAGCATACGCTCTTATCCAGAGAAACTTACAGTAGCAATTAGGGTTAAGTGCCTTGCTCAAGGGAACATCAACAGATGTTTCACCAAGTCATCTCGGGGATTCAAACCAGTGACCATTTCGGTTACTGGCTCAATACTCTTAACCACTAGGCTATCTGCCACCCTGAGGCTTGTGTCCTGGCTAAATTACCAATCTTGCCCTCATACCATCATGGCCACATAATCAACCCCAGCTTCCAATTGGCTTATTCATCCCCCTTCCTCTCCCCTGTAACTATTCCCCAGGTTGTTGCTGTAAATAAGAATATGTTCTCAGTCAACTTACCTGGTGAAATAAAAATAGACTCTAGACCCACCATGGTTTGCTTTTCCAATAAACATAATGTTTAAGTGTCTGTTTACAGAGCTTAGTGTTGCTTGTGTAAAACTTAACTGAATCATACTGTGTATACTATTGGATCACACCAGTTGTAATGGACTAGGCTGATTTCAACATGTGTTTAAATCTCAAACACATTTGATTAATTTGGCTGAAGCCAGCTGTTTTTCCTCAAATTTCAAGATGAGTCATGAAGCAGTTAATATCATCATCAGCGATTATTGGCTCAGTGAGATGTTTTACTTTAAATCCCTCACATAGATAGAGTAAAATAAAATGAGTGAATGGCTTGTTCCATTTATGGAGGTAGGCAATGAGCCTAGAAAAGCCAACTGGCCTGTTCTCTTCTTGCCAATGAAACAGTGTACTGTAGTTGTTGAATACTCATTTTATCGATCATTATCTGCTTCTTGAAAAACATATGTGATATGGCTTTACGTCCCCTATTATATTGTGGATCGAGAGTTACCTGTCTAAAAGAACACAGAGGACGTTCTTTCATGGTAGCCTCTCCAACATAATCCAGGCAGAGTCAGACATTCCCCAGGGCAGCTGTCTAGGCCCCTTACTTTTTGCAATTTTTATTAATGACCTGCCACTGGCACTGAGGGAAGCCTGTGTATCTATGTATGCTGATTAATCAACACAATACACGTCAGCTACCACAAAAAATGAAATTTCTGCAACACTTAACAAAGAGCTGCAGTTAGTATTAGAATGGGTGGCAAGAATTAAGATAATCCTAAATCTTTCAAAAACTAAAAATGCATTGTATTTGGGACAAATCCTTCACTAAACCCTAAACCTCAATTAAATATTGTAATGAATAATGTGGACATTTACACTTGGTGTAACCCTGGATTATTAACTGTCATGGTCAAAACATATTAATGCAACGGTAGCTAAGATGAGGAGAGGTCTGTGCCACAAAAAGGGACATTGGAAAATTACAGTTAGCCCAGACCAGAGCAGCCCTTAAGTGTATATGAGAGCTAACATCAATAACATGCATGTCAATCTCTCCTGGGTCAAAATAGAGGAGAGATTGACTGCATCACTACTTGTCTTTGTGAGAGGTATTGACATATTGAACGCACAGAGCTCTGTTTAAACGACTAGCACAGAGCTTAGACACCCGTGCATACCCCAGAAGACATGCCACAAGAGGTCTCTACACAGTCCCCAAGTCCAGAATTTACTATGGGAAACACACAGTTCTACGTAGAGCCATAACTACATGGAACTCTATTCCACTTCAAGTAACTCATGCAAGCAGTAAAATAATAAGAAATAAAACTACACCTTATGGAACAGTGCAGATTGTGAACAGATACACACACACACACACAGGTACTCATGCACACATGCTCCCACACGCACTCTACACACACATGCTCCCACACGCACTCCACACACACATACATTGTAAGATTCTTATATTGCTGTATTACGGATTTTGTATTGTAGATATGTTGGGGTAGAGTAGTGTGTAATAATGTGTTGTATTGTAGATATGTTGTGGTAGTGGGTGATAATGTGTTGTATTGTAGATGTGTTGTGGTAGTGTGTGATAATGTGTTGTATTGTAGATATGTTGTGGTAGTGTGTGATAATGTGTTGTATTGTAGATATGTTGTGGTAGTGTGTAATAATGTGTTGTATTGTAGATGTGTTGTGGTAGAGTATTGTGTAATACTGTGTTGTATTGTAGATGTGTTGTGGTAGAGTAGTGTGTAATACTGTGTTGTATTGTAGATATGTTGTGGTAGTGTGTAATACTGTGTTGTATTGTAGATATGTTGTGGTAGTGTGTAATAATGTGTTGTAATGTAGATATGTTGTGGTAGTGTGTAATAATGTGTTGTATTGTAGATATGTTGTGGTAGTGTGTAATAATGTGTTGTATTGTAGATATGTTGTGGTAGTGTGTAATAATGTGTTGTATTGTAGATATGTTGTGGTAGAGTAGTGTGTAATACTGTGTTGTATTGTAGATATGTTGTGGTAGTGTGTAATAATGTGTTGTATTGTAGATATGTTGTGGTAGTGTGTAATAATGTGTTGTATTGTAGATATGTTGTGGTACAGTAGTGTGTAATAATGTGTTGTATTGTAGATGTGTTGTGGTAGTGTGTGATAATGTGTTGTATTGTAGATATGTTGTGGTAGTGTGTAATAATGTGTTGTATTGTAGATATGTTGTGGTAGAGTAGTGTGTAATAATGTGTTGTATTGTAGATATGTTGTGGTACAGTAGTGTGTAATAATGTGTTGTATTGTAGATATGTTGTGGTAGTGTGTAATAATGTGTTGTATTGTAGATATGTTGTGGTAGTGTGTAATAATGTGTTGTATTGTAGATATGTTGTGGTAGAGTAGTGTGTAATAATGTGTTGTATTGTAGATATGTTGTGGTAGTGTGTAATACTGTGTTGTATTGTAGATATGTTGTGGTACATTAGTGTGTAATAATGTGTTGTATTGTAGATATGTTGTGGTACATTAGTGTGTAATAATGTGTTGTATTGTAGATATGTTGTGGTAGTGTGTAATAATGTGTTGTATTGTAGATATGTTGTGGTAGTGTGTGATAATGTGTTGTATTGTAGATATGTTGTGGTAGTGTGTAATAATGTGTTGTATTGTAGATATGTTGTGGTAGAGTAGTGTGTAATACTGTGTTGTATTGTAGATATGTTGTGGTAGTGTGTAATACTGTGTTGTATTGTAGATATGTTGTGGTAGTGTGTAATACTGTGTTGTATTGTAGATATGTTGTGGTAGTGTGTAATACTGTGTTGTATTGTAGATATGTTGTGGTACATTAGTGTGTAATAATGTGTTGTATTGTAGATATGTTGTGGTACATTAGTGTGTAATAATGTGTTGTATTGTAGATATGTTGTGGTAGTGTGTAATAATGTGTTGTATTGTAGATATGTTGTGGTAGTGTGTGATAATGTGTTGTATTGTAGATATGTTGTGGTAGTGTGTAATACTGTGTTGTATTGTAGATATGTTGTGGTAGTGTGTAATACTGTGTTGTATTGTAGATATGTTGTGTTAGTGTGTGATAATGTGTTGTATTGTAGATATGTTGTGGTAGAGTGTAATACTGTGTTGTATTGTAGATATGTTGTGGTAGTGTGTAATACTGTGTTGTATTGTAGATATGTTGTGGTAGTGTGTAATAATGTGTTGTATTGTAGATATGTTGTGGTACATTAGTGTGTAATAATGTGTTGTATTGTAGATATGTTGTGGTAGTGTGTAATAATGTATTGTAGATATGTTGTGGTAGTGTGTAATACTGTGTTGTATTGTAGATATGTTGTGGTACAGTAGTGTGTAATCATGTGTTGTGTGATGTACTGTTTAATTTTGTATTTAATCACCTTCATCTTGTTTGGACCCCAGTAAGAGTATCTTTGTGATGGGGATCCATAAATTACCAGCCAGTAGCAGTGACATACCAAGGCTAGTCTCATACCCACTGGCCTGCTTCTACCCTCCAGACCTACCCTCCAGCCTACCCTCTCTCTGCTCCATACATGGCCAGCAGACAGGCAGTGGTTCTGGGTTTACTCTCTCCCCACTCATAGGTGTCTCTCACTGGACCATGATCCATACCACATCGTACCTTTCACCTCACCTGGGGGAGGGTCATCTGGCTGTTGGGTGGTCTTTGGGGCCTGGTTCCATTTTCACCTCTTGTACCTTCCCAAAGCTCCAATGCCCTTTTTTATCTGACAGAAACTGATAGGTGTTAAGAATATGATGATATGATGCATATTCATTTCACCAAACAAGTACTTTTTGATCTGTGAACAGCAAAAGGGGTAGGGTTCTAAGAGAAGATGTCAGGGGCCAAAATGGAACTGGACCATGGTTCATTTTAGGCTGTTTAGTCCTGGAGGTTAGGGTAGTGAAAAAGTGACATAGCCCTGTAGCTACAGATGTTGTTTACTGTACTTCTGAGATACTTCTGAGATACTTCTGAGAAATACCTACAGTAGGTGATATACGATCACCAGAGTTATGAAAGGCAGATCCTGTTGGAAAAACTCTGTCTTATCCTAACCAGTGAGAAAACACCTGTTGGACCTTAACACGGACGTGCACTGTGGAAGAATGTATATCAAGTATTTCTGTGTCTGTACATAATTGTTGTATACTGTGAGAGGTTTATATTCTGCAGGTGTGATTGCGTGTGAGACCGAATAGATGGAAGCGGGGATGAATTTTCTCAGACCAGTAGAGAGAGGTGGGTGGGGGGTGTCTGGGTATTTGATGATATGGATAACTGCTTCTCTTCATGCCTCATTTTCAACCTCAGCCTTATGTGACAGCCCGCACAAACATTAGCCACACACACACACACACACACTTTGATATATTTCACCTGCACTCTGTTAGAATTTTTGTTTTTGATTAGCTTGTTTCTTATGAATTTTGACAGAATGGGATCATATGATGCTCTATAAAGTACAATTTATAAATTTATTTACAATCTCTATACTCTCTCTCCCCCTCTCTTTTTCTCAATCAATCCCTTCTTCTCTTTCTCTCCCCCTTTCTTTCCCTCTACCATTCCCATTATCCATCGCTTTCCCCCTCTCTCTCTTCCTCTCTGTATTTCTCCCCCTCTGTCTCCCTCTTTCTCTCTTCCCCCTCTCTCCCTCTCTTTGTACAGTATTGGCCCTCTCTCTTTTTACTCTTTCTGTCTTCCCCCTCTCTCCCTCTCTTTGTACAGTATTGGCCCTCTCTCTTTTTACTCTTTCTCTCTTCCCCCTCTCTCCCCCTCTTTCAGTGATTGGCTTAGCTGAAAAGATTCCAAGACCTCATTCTCCCCAATTCTCCTGGGCTTCTGAAGCCGAGTAGAATTCCGCTTCACTCCATCTCTCCTTCTCTCACTATTCCTTTTATAGCCTCGTCACTGCGGTTGTCTTTCGCTCCTCTGTTTTTCTCAGTTTATCTTTCAGACTGGCACAGTCTTGGCAGGAGAACTTGGAGTCTGTCTGTCCTTTCTTTATCTCCTCTCTCTCCCTCCCCCTCTATCTCTCTCTCCCTTCCTATCTCTCTCTCCCTTCCTATCTCTCTCTCTCTCTCAGCCATGTGAGGGTCTGGTCATCTGTGTCTCCTCAATGGTGGTGACGTTAGAGAATGAGCTCAGATGGAAGGATTGTTTCAGCTGTGTTTGGATGTAGAACACAGGCCCTGGACACTGGTGAATGCTGTGTTTTTATGTCTGCAGGTGTCATATACTGATTATGTCCTTGAGTCATTTGTTTGAATTAGCAGATTTAGTTTTGGAGACAGTCATTTGACTCCATAGTTCAGAATGAATGTATGCATGATCTTCAGATGTTTTGAATCTGATTATTAGTGTTGGAAACTGACTCTGTACAGTACCTTAATAAATTCCTTGAAATTATTAGAACCTTCACTTAGCCAACCCTCAGTCTTTCAACTCTCCCTACCTCTGTATTTGGGATGGACATACACGCCAAGCCTTCCCCAGTCCCCCATCTGCAGAAGTGAAGGAGTAGTTTTCAGGTTAACTGTATCTTACTCATTAGAACATGAGATAGGCAAATGGTGACACACACACACCACACACACACACAAACAGAGCAAAACATCTCTCTCTCTCTCTCTCTCTCTCTCTCTCTCTCTCTCTCTCTCTCTCTCTCTCTCTCTCTCTCTCTCTCTCTCTCTCTCTCTCTCTCTCATTAAATACAGTGTTTTCCTAACACCCCCACAAAGAGGGCTCTTAGGTCCTAGTGTCATAATTGAATGACTCCCCTCCACCTGGATGTCATTGAGCATCTGATTAGAGGGTGAAATGCTAGCTGGCCGAGGTGACAGAGAGGTAAAGGTCAGCTTGTTAGCACCTTAGCTCCAGGAAGGCACGCCAGAGAGCCTAATCCCACATCCATTTACCTCAGTCAAAGCAGGAAGTGCTGATTAGAAGTGTGGCCTCCTGGGAGATGGAGTTGAGGCTCTCTGTGACCCAGAGCTGGTTTAGTGTGGAGGGGCCCAGCTGTGAAGGGCGCAGGCCAGAAACCATACTTGTGTTTATTCTGGAACACAGTAAGCCACGGCACGGTGGGAGACTCTACTCTCTCTCTCTCACTCTTCTCTTGTTTTTCTATTTTTCTCTCATTCACCCACTTGTTCTAACAAATCGCTTTCTCTGTTATCACCCATTCAAATATTCCCCTATCTTTCACTTCTCCTATAATTCTCTCTCTCTCTCTTTCTCTCTCTCTTCTGCTTTGAATGATTTCAAGGGATGGTCCATTGGGAGCTGGGTGGGAAGTCAATATTTCCTGAGTCTAGCTGTTCCCATACTCTCTCTCCTCATCCAAATATTCTTTCAAGCTTTCCCTATTTGTACATCATTTCTTCATTGGTGCATCTGTTGACGTATTATATTCCCTAGAGAATAAAATCCTAGAACACTGTGTGCTCTTTCACAAAAGTCTGTGTGTGTTTATGTGTGCGGTATGTGCGTGTGTAGTGTCTCTGAGGTGTTTTGGCCTTGGGCTATCAAACACCCCTGAGTCCCAGAGGAAGTGGATGGTGATGGGGCAGGAAGCTGAATGTGCGGAACAGTAGTGATGGTGCAAACAGATGGGCAACAGAGGAACTGAAGGAGACAAAATGGCCGACATGAAGTGGCCCTTAGTGGAGAGTGGCCCTTTGGAATCCCCCTTATCTCCGTAATGGAGGGCTTTTATGGGAGAGTGTTGCTTCAAGATATGCTTCAATAACAAAACGTTTGCCAAGAAAAACATCATAATTTGTGTGTGTGGTGTGTGGTGTGTGTGTGTGTGTGTGTGTGTGTGGTGTGTGTGTGTGTGTGTGTGTGTGTGTGGTGTGTGGTGTGTGTGTGTGTGGGTGTGTGTGTGTGTGGTGTGTGTGGTGTGTGTGTGTGGTGTGTGTGGTGTGTGTGTGTGTGTGTGTGTGTGTGGTGTGTGTGTGTGTGTGGTGTGTGTGTGTGTGTGTGTGTGTGTGTGTGTGGTGTGTGTGTGTGGTGTGTGTGTGTGTGTGTGGTGTGTGTGTGTGGTGTGTGTGTGTGTGTGTGGTGTGTGTGTGTGTGGTGTGTGTGTGTGTGGTGTGTGTGGTGTGTGGTGTGTGTGTGTGTGTGTGTGTGTGTGTGTGTGTGTGTGTGTGTGTGTGTGTGTTCAACACAATTTAGAATAGTCTGTAGGATCACTGGTGGACAGTGACATTACTGAAATGTTATAAACCCACTCATTGAACTCTGGCCCTACGTTCCCTGGGCCAGTTCATGGTTGTGTGAAACAAAATGAGTTAACTTTTTTAAGAGTTTATACAGATCAGTACAGTGAGGAAACAAAAGACAGACAGAGGAAACGTGAGCAAGAGGAGAGAAAGAGAGGAAAGAGACAGAGCAGCGGTAAAGGAAGAGAAAGAGACTAAATGGATATCGTAGCGAAAATGTGTTTCAAGTTATGATAACATTGCCTGTTGTCAAGCATTGGTTGCAAAATCACGGTGTCCGTGTCACGTTTTCTCTAAGAATCATAGTAGGATGTAAAATGGTTCCCACGACCCTTATGAGTCATAGAGACAGACATAAGCGTTGAACAGTCAGTCTGCTTTACAGCCCACTCCTATTGTACGATGAGTGTGTGTTACTCATATTGTGTAGGCCTGTTTTTGAACTACAGGAACCATCATTTGCTTTGGCCTCATGAGGTTATATTAAAGATACAATTCTATTACGGTAGAATAAAGTATTTTTCTAGCTTTCTGACTGTGGGATGGGACACGCACTCAGAGTGAGGTGTGTGTGTGTGTGTGAGAGAGAGCGAGAGGAAGATCACAGGAGGCTGGTGAGGGGATGACGCCTCATAATAATGACTGCAATGAAGTGAATTGAATAATATCAAACACATGGAAACCATATGTTTGATGTGTTCGATTCCATTCCGGCCATTACTATGAGCCCGACCTCCCAATGAATGTGCCACCAACCGCCTGTGATCCTGACAAGACAGGTTAGCAAGGTAATCCTCTCAGAGAAAAAAAAGCCTGTTAACCCACTGTGTCTGGATATAGCCTGGTCCCAGAGTTCTTTGTGCTTTAGCCAATTGGCCTATGATAGTTGGCTAAAGCACAGAGCTAGCCTGGGATCAGGGTAGTCTGGACATGCTTCAACTCTTACAGTATAAGGTTCTCAATATCCAGGAGAAGCAATGGGGATGTAACAAATAATGTCTGAAGACACACAATATATACTTAAACGTTTAATACTTAATATATTCTTAATACAGTATATACTTAATATATACTTGATATATACTTCATACTTCATTCAGTTTCTGTCCCTTCAGAAAGTTGCTGTCATTTTTCATAGTTAAATAGGCCTTTTGGTCAGACCACACTGGCCGAGTCTGTGTGCTTTTTAATGACATTAAAGAGGATGATCTAACTTTCTCTTGCATAACGAGACTCATGGAACTAACCTCGTCTGATTTACCTAATGGTTTGGTTCATAGTAGTTGACTGACTGATACAAGAACAGTTTCTGTTGGAGTGAATGGATTTGGCCAGTGAATTGGTCATGGCTGGTTAACAGTGTTGTTCGAGGATATCAAAGTGTGGGTCACATTCCTGACTTAATTTAAGTCTGTGACACAGAAATCACTGAAACTCAGTTAAGTGACAGAAACGTTACTCCCATTGATTTCTACATTATTGTACACACATCCAGATAAAAAGATATGTGTTGTGTGTGAAGACAGTCTGTAAATCCTACACACTCATACTTGGGATGTCTCTAAACTGGCATAGGGAGACCACATACATGATTTGTTTTTTGTTTTTGTTTTTGTTTTTTGAATTTTTACCCCTTTTTCTCCCCAATTTCTTGGTATCCAATTGTTGTAGTAGCTACTATCTTGTACGGTGTAGCCTCCGACACATTGGTGCGGCTGGCTTCCGGGTTGGATGCGCGCTGTGTTAAGAAGCAGTTGGGTTGTGTATCGGAGGACGCATGACATTCAACCTTCGTCTCTCCCGAGCCCGTACGGGAGTTGTAGCGATGAGACAAGATAGTAGCTACTACAACAATTGGATACCACAAAATTGGGGAGAAAAAGGGGTAAAAATTCAAAAAACAAATCATGTATGTGGTCTTGGTTAGCGCGCACTGCGCCCGGCCCGCCACAGGAGTCACTGGCGCGCACTGCGCCCGGCCCGCCACAGGAGTCACTGGCGCGCACTGCGCCCGGCCCGCCACAGGAGTCGCTGGTGCGCAATGAGACAAGGACACCCCTACCGACCAAGCCCTCCCTAACCCGGACGACGCTAAGCCAAGATGTCTAAGGCCAGATGTGAGATTCTGTGAAGGATTTGCACCTCATCTTTAATGTCAAGCTTTTCTACATTAATTAGAGTGAGTTATGGCAGCTGGTATGGTATATCCTGACATGCACAAACACAAACTCACAGTCACATTCCAAAAAACAAATGGAATGGCCATGTGGAGCCTCTCCCTCCCCCGTACTCCTCTAACCTCTGCTCTGACTCAAACCTTCCTCCCCACCTCCCCTGTCTGGGACAGAAGAGACCCTGAGCGCACACACACACACACACACACACACACACACACACACAGTGAAATGGCAACATAGAGGAGAGACTGGAGGAGAAACAGTCTAGAAGCGGAGTCTGAAGGAAATGAAGACAGAGGAAATTAAATGTCAATTAAATGTCAATTACATATCAAATAAATGTCAATTAGATGTTAATTCAATGTCAATGAGATATATTGCATCTATTGCATACTGCATATCTAATTGTTCTGATTTATGTTGAGTAGAGTGTTTATTGATAAGATGCTACCTTGTACAGTTGATTTGAAGGAGCACAATCTAATGGTCCATTGAAACTTTCTCCATCCCCTTGGGGCAAATGTAACCATTACAACAACCTTCTCAGGCTCCCCCTGCTAGAGGTCAACAGTAGACTGGAGTAGGAAAGAAATTCCGCTGGGCCACGGTCAGGGAGTAAAGGTCAAAATTCAGGACCCCATAGAGCATGAGCAACTACCTTCGCCAAACGGTTTGACCATGAGGTCCACGGGCGACTAAGGCTTGAACTAGTCACGGTCATGTTTCCTGTGGTTTAAAAGAGATTCAGGTACCTTCAATACCAAAGGCACTTAGACTGAGATTGGTTTAGTTAGAGAAGTTATATTTGACCTCCGTCTGACCTCTGATTGATGTATTTCCTCTATATTCTGCTGATAATGGAATATCAGTAGTTATTACTTGAGCAGTATTACTTTAGTGTTTCCATTGAGCTTGGTGTTTGAGTTTATTTGTATTTTTACATGGACAGTGCACATTAATCAACCTTTCAGTAAAAGTGTCGGTTTTAACCGCAGTCCCTGGGCAGGTTATTAAAAACAATTACAATAACAATACAGACAATCAATGAGCAGTGAGCACATGCATAAGCAACATAGGACAAGCAAGACGTAGGATGCAGACAGAGCAACATAGCACCAAAAGCAACAAGACAAAATCCATAAAAGCAACAAAGTGTTTCCACACCTCACAAGCTACAGACAACAGACAACATGGAAAGCGGCAATACACAGCTAGGGATTATGTTCACAAGTCTGATTGGCCTTTAGCCATGTCTTCATGTTTTTTGTGAAAGTGTGATAGGTGGTGCAGTTGTGTGTGTCTGATGGCAGTGTATTTCAGACATGGGAAGCTCTAATGGAGAAAGCAGATTGACTAAAGATGCTTTTCCTTAAGGGAACTTGTTTGCTCTTTGCATGCACATATATCACTGTATCATCTGCATACATTTGAACTTCAGACCCAGTACAGACAGAAGGCAGATAATTAAGGTACAGGCTGAACAAGAAGGGCCCCAGAATTGACCCTTGGGGCACACCCACATCATAGCTAAGAGTGTGCAACAGCTCATTGCTCACTCTAAGACACTGAGTTCTGCCTTCAAGGTATGATTTCATCCATCTCAAGCCATCAGGGGAAAGTTGAACTTGGACAATTTTGTGATGAGAACCTCATGGTTAACAGCCTTCCTTAGGTCCAGAATCACAGCCACAACAACGCCCCCTTTGTCCATCTTGGACTTCACATTTTCCAGAAGAAAGCAGTTGGCCGTTTCTGTGGGGTGTTTTGCTCTGAAGCTGAACTGCATGGAGTGTAATGTGAAGGGGCTGTTGTTGAGGTGGGCAGTCAGTTGCTCTGCTACACACTTTTCAACAACCTTCAACGCCACAGGTAGTATACTAACACTCTTTGCAGTGTTACTATGGTCTTTCCTCGTTAACTTTTTTTAGATTCTCCCAGATCAGTTTAGAACTTCCCTTTGCTTCACCAATTATGTTAATAAAAAAGTTTGCCTTGGCCTGTCTGATTTCTTTCATCACCTTATTTCTCAACATGGTAAACCTACGTCTGTCGTGCTCTAATTTGAACATTGTGATATGCTGTATACTGTCCGCTCCTGTGGAACGGTGAACGAATGTGTTTGGTGTTGGTATTCACCGGCAGTAGATTGATTGTGTCATCTCAGCAAGGACGCTCTGAGATCATCAGTAGAGAAGCTAATTAACTGACAATCGTGGCAATGTACTGGAGATAAAACGCATAATTGCACTTTAAATCTTTGCATGAGTTACTTAGCTGGGGTCGGCGTACACCTGATGTTTTAGTTAAAATAACAGCATCTGGAGGAGAAGCAGCATCTGCTGCACCACCCTCCCTTCTGTCTGCCATGTTCCACATCAGGTGCTGTGAATGTTACAGATCAGTGATCCTGACCTCTCTTCCTCTCTGATCTATGATCTGTGTTCATGTGATCACCTGGAGCTATGGGGGAGTCACAGAGAGACAGTGTTTGTGCTCCAGTTCTTTGTTTCATGCGTGTAAGATGAGAAGCCATCTTTGAAGAAAGATCATGTATATCCATCACTTCAGGTTGATTCAGCTTGATGACTGTTTTGACATGGCGCTCATGATCAGTATATGTACGTAACTACCACTTTGTGAGACTTATGGTAGAAGTTAACCACAGATACAGGGTCAGTTTTTCCATCCCCTATAATGGTTTTATTTTATTTTATTGAACCTTTATTTAACCAGGAAGGGCTCATTGAGATTTAAAATCTATTTTTCAAGAGCGTCCTGGCCAGCACCAAGTCATTACAAAAATTACAGACAAACAACATGAAAAACTACAAGTAATCTAGTAAAAACCATAGAATTCACAAGAGTATAACAAAATCAAAACAGCTAATTAAAAACATTGACAGGTCAGGGAATCAGTCTCAAGATCATTCATCAGTGATTTAAAAATACCAATCGGGACAAGTTCTTCCAGTTTAAAAGTATTAACGGTTAACAATAGGATAGGAAGTGAGGTAATCTGATATTTGATTGTTGTTAAGGTGATAGTTTACACATACAGTTTCCACTCATGTGATTGCCATCCTAAAAAGGCTCAGAGAACCACACATACTGTACATTTATGTAGACAATGAAGTACAGGAGATCCAATGGGTTCATTAGAAATTACATAATTGTTCTCTCCCCAAAGCCCTGCTGTCATTCCCTCAGTGATATGCCTTTGTGTTTCCTCTCTATATGAATAACTCTATTTGTCCGGGACAGATTAATGACCTATTAGGGATTACCAGATGTCACAGGAAATGATGCACCAAGAGAGATCTGGAATGTACACAGGCAGGTCACCCGTGATACAACTCAGTATTCGACGTCCGTCCATGTCTGAGGACGTTGGAAGATGACGTGGAAACCCGGCTACTAGGGGCAACAGTGAATGCTGTTACCTTCAAGCCTCTGGTTCCCCAAAGGTTGCATGTTCGAATCCAGCGATAAAACATTGTTTTTTATATTTTGGTTTTGAGCCTATCCCAAACGTTAACCCTAACCTTAAGAATTCGGAGATAATAAAGTTTAAACGATACAGATAAGTAACCAAAAACTTAGAAATGTGACGTTTGGAACAACAAGTTGAAACAACTTGTTTGAGGAACATGGATGAATGTCGAATTCTGACATGAGACTGTGAGAGCTTGTTGAAATGTACAAGCTGTGTGTATATTTGACTCACCACCTGGATTTGGTCTTATGTAGCAAAATTTGAAATGGTGTTTTTTACATTGGATAAAAGTAGAGACTCATAGCTACAAAATGGTATATCATACACTGCATTTGAGGAACAATGGGAAAGTAATTCTGATTTGAAAGTTGATTAACTTGTAAACTGACTTTTGAGAAAATGGCCTTTCAATGTTTTGGTATCTAGTGAAGAGATCTTCTTTGTCTACACCCACTCAGCATCGTTCACACCCTCTTAAGCTTTAGCCCCACCCATCTCGCTTCGCTCTTGGAGCGCACACTTGACGCTCTGGCCGATGATTTGTTTACCTATGGATAACATGAAAACAGCCTAACCAGCTTTGCTGGCAACAACTTCATTATGCTTTTTTGCAGACTTTTACTGACACCAGCCATATTCAATGGGTGTTGTACACACGTCACGTATCGTTAGCTAACGAGCCAGACAGCTAACATTAGCTTGTTAAACAACAATGAACACAGTGCTGGGAGCTAACCAACCAGGTTCAATGTTAGCTAGCTAACATTAGGCTCTAACTAGAAAAGTAAATGGCTCTGGGATACGAATAATAACGTCAGCTAGAGAACAAGCCAGCTAACATTAGCTAGCTAGCTAACAGTACACTTTAGCTTAAGACATTTAGCTAGCTAGCTAGGTGAACAATGAACTTAGCTATGTAAACCACATTTAAGATCACAAACGTCAGGTAACGTTAGCTAACAAGCCAGCCAGCTAACGTTAGCTAGTTAAACAGCAATGAACACAGTGCCAACAATACCATAGTTCTGGGAGCTAACCAACCAGGTTCAATGTTAGCTAGCTAACATTAGGCTCTAACTAGAAAAGCAAACTGCTCTGGGATACGAATAATAACGTCAGCTAGGGAGCCAGCCAGCTAACATTAGCTAGCTACCTAACAGTACACTTTAGCTTGAAATGAAACCACTTTCTGTCAAAATTAGAAATATGTCATATCTGAAAATGTAGGGTATAGTCCAGATGTATAAGGTTAGGGAATATGCCAGAGGGATAGGGTTAGGGAATAGGCCAGAGGGATAGGGTTAGGGAATAGGCCAGAGGGATAGGGCTAGGGAATAGGCCAGAGGGATAGGGTTAGGGAATAGGACAGAGGTATAGGGTTAGGGAATAGGACAGAGGTATAGGGTTAGGGAATAGGCCAGAGGGATAGGGTTAGGGAATAGGCCAGAGGGATAGGGCTAGGGAATAGGCCAGAGGGATAGGGCTAGGGAATAGGCCAGAGGGATAGGGTTAGGGAATAGGACAGAGGTATAGGGTTAGGGAATAGGACAGAGGTATAGGGCTAGGGAATAGGCCAGAGGTATAGGGTTAGGGAATAGGCCAGAGGTATAGGGTTAGGGAATAGGCCAGATGTATAGGGTTAGGGAATTGGACAGAGGTATAGGGTTAGGGAATAGGCCAGAGGGATAGGGTTAGGGAATAGGCCAGAGGTATAGGGTTAGGGAATAGGCCAGAGGTATAGGGTTAGGGAATAGGCCAGGGGTATAGGGTTAGGGAATAGGCCAGAGGTATAGGGTTAGGGAATAGGCCAGAGGGATAGGGTTAGGGAATAGGCCAGAGGTATAGGGTTAGGGAATAGGCCAGAGGTATAGGGTTAGGGAATAGGCCAGAGGTATAGGGTTAGGGAATAGGCCAGAGGTATAGGGTCAGGGAATAGGCCATAGGTATAGGGTTAGGGAATAGGCCAGAGGGATAGGGGATAGGCCAGAGGGATGGGGGATAGGCCAGAGGTATAGGGTTAGGGAATAGGCCAGAGGTATAGGGTTAGGGAATAGGCCAGAGGGATAGGGTTAGGGAATAGGACAGAGGTATAGGGTTAGGGAATAGGACAGAGGTATAGGGCTAGGGAATAGGCCAGAGGGATAGGGTTAGGGAATGGGACAGAGGTATAGGGTCAGGGAATAGGCCATAGGTATAGGGTTAGGGAATAGGCCAGAGGGATAGGGGATAGGCCAGAGGGATAGGGGATAGGCCAGAGGTATAGGGTTAGGGAATAGGCCATAGGTATAGGGTTAGGGAATAGGCCAGAGGGATAGGGGATAGGCCAGAGGGATAGCGAATAGGCCAGAGGGATAGGGTTAGGGAATAGGCCAGAGGTATAGGGTTAGGGAATAGTCCAGAGGTATAGGGTCAGGGAATAGGCCATAGGTATAGGGTTAGGGAATAGGCCAGAGGGATAGGGGATAGGCCAGAGGGATAGGGGATAGGCCAGAGGTATAGGGTTAGGGAATAGGCCAGAGGTATAGGGTTAGGGAATAGGCCAGAGGTATAGGGTAAGGGAATAGGCCAGAGGTATAGGGTAAGGGAATAGGCCAGAGGTATAGGGTAAGGGAATAGGCCAGAGGTATAGGGTAAGGGAATAGGGTTAGGGAATAGGCAAGAGGGATAGGGTTAGGGAATAGGCCAGAGGGATAGGGTTAGGGAATAGGCCAGAGGGATAGGGTTAGGGAATAGGCCAGAGTTATGGGGTTAGGGAATAGGCCAGAGGTATAGGGTTAGGGAATAGGCCAGAGGGATAGGGTTAGGGAATAGGCCAGAGGTATAGGGTTAGGGAATAGGCCAGAGGTATAGGGTTAGGGAATAGGCCAGAGGGATAGGGTTAGGGAATAGGCCAGAGGTATAGGGTTAGGGAATAGGCCAGTAGGATAGGGTTAGGGAATAGGCCAGAGGTATAGGGTTAGGGAATAGGCCAGGGGTATAGGGTTAGGGAATAGGCCAGAGGTATAGGGTTAGGGAATAGGCCAGGGGTATAGGGTTAGGGAATAGGCCAGATGTATAGGGTAAGGGAATAGGCCAGAGGTATAGGGTTAGGGAATAGGCCAGAGGGATAGGGTTAGGGAATAGGACAGAGGTATAGGGATAGGGGATAGGCCAGAGGTATAGGGTTAGGGAATAGGCCAGAGGTATAGGGTTAGGGAATAGGCCAGAGGTATAGGGTAAGGGAATAGGCCAGAGGTATAGGGTTAGGGAATAGGTCAGAGGGATAGGGTTAGGGAATAGGCCAGAGGGATAGGGTTAGGGAATAGGCCAGAGGGATAGGGTTAGGGAATAGGCCAGAGGGATAGGGTTAGGGAATAGGCCAGAGGTATAGGGTCAGGGAATAGGCCAGAGGTATAGGGATAGGGGATAGGCCAGAGGTATATGGTCAGGGAATAGGCCAGAGGGATAGGGTTAGGGAATAGGCCAGAGGTATAGGGTAAGGGAATAGGCCAGAGGTATAGGGTTAGGGAATAGGCCAGAGGGATAGGGGATAGGCCAGAGGGATAGGGGATAGGCCAGAGGTATAGGGTTAGGGAATAGGCCAGAGGTATAGGGTTAGGGAATAGGCCAGAGGTATAGGGTAAGGGAATAGGCCAGAGGTATAGGGTAAGGGAATAGGCCAGAGGTATAGGGATAGGGGATAGGCCAGAGGTATATGGTCAGGGAATAGGCCAGAGGGATAGGGTTAGGGAATAGGCCAGAGGTATAGGGTAAGGGAATAGGCCAGAGGTATAGGGTAAGGGAATAGGCCAGAGGTATAGGGTTAGGGAATAGGACAGAGGTATAGGGTTAGGGAATAGGCCAGAGGTATAGGGTTAGGGAATAGGCCAGAGGGATAGGGTTAGAGAATAGGCCAGAGGTATAGGGTTAGGGAATAGGCCAGAGGTATAGGGATAGGGGATAGGCCAGAGGTATAGGGTTAGGGAATAGGCCAGAGGTATAGGGTTAGGGAATAGGCCAGAGGTATAGGGATAGGGGATAGGCCAGAGGTATAGGGTTATGGAATAGGCCAGAGGGATAGGGTAAGGGAATAGGCCAGAGGTATAGGGTTAGGGAATAGGCCAGAGGTATAGGGATAGGGGATAGGCCAGAGGTATATGGTCAGGGAATAGGACAGAGGTATAGGGTTATGGAATAGGCCAGAGGGATAGGGGATAGGCCAGAGGTATAGGGTTAGGGAATAGGCCAGAGGGATAGGGTTAGGGGATAGGCCAGAGGTATAGGGTTAGGGAATAGGCCAGAGGTATAGGGTAAGGGAATAGGCTAGAGGTATAGGGTTAGGGAATAGGACAGAGGTATAGGGTTAGGGAATAGGCCAGAGGGATAGGGTTAGGGAATAGGCCAGAGGTATAGGGTTAGGGAATAGGCCAGAGGGATAGGGTTAGGGAATAGGCCAGAGGGATAGGGTTAGGGAATAGGACAGAGGTATAGTGTTAGGGAATAGGCCAGAGGTATAGGGTTGGGGAATAGGACAGAGGTATAGGGTTAGGGAATAGGCCAGAGGTATAGGGTTAGGGAATAGGCCAGAGGTATAGGGTAAGGGAATAGGCCAGAGGTATAGGGTTAGGGAATAGGCCAGAGGTATAGGGTTAGGGAATAGGCCAGAGGTATAGGGTTTGGGAATAGGCCAGAGGTATAGGGTTAGGGAATAGGCCAGAGGTATAGGGTTAGGGAATAGGCCAGAGGGATAGGGTTAGGGAATAGGACAGAGGTATAGGGTTAGGGAATAGGCCAGAGGTATAGGGTTAGGGAATAGGCCAGAGGTATAGGGTTAGGGGATAGGCCAGAGGGATAGGGGATAGGCCAGAGGTATAGGGTTAGGGAATAGGCCAGAGGGATAGGGTTAGGGAATAGGACAGAGATATAGGGTAAGGGAATAGGCCAGAGGTATAGGGTTAGGGAATAGGCCAGAGGTATAGGGTTAGGGTATAGTCCAGATGTATAAGGTTAGGGAATATGCCAGAGGGATAGGGTTAGGGAATAGGCCAGAGGGATAGGGTTAGGGAATAGGCCAGAGGTATAGGGTCAGGGAATAGGCCATAGGTATAGGGTTAGGGAATAGGCCAGAGGTATAGGGTAAGGGAATAGGCCAGAGGGATAGGGTTAGGGAATAGGACAGAGGTATAGGGTTAGGGAATAGGACAGAGGTATAGGGCTAGGGAATAGGCCAGAGGTATACGGTTAGGGAATAGGACAGAGGTATAGGGTTAGGGAATAGGCCAGAGGTATAGGGTTAGGGAATAGGCCAGGGGTATAGGGTTAGGGAATAGGCCAGAGGTATAGGGTTAGGGAATAGGACAGAGGTATAGGGCTAGGGAATAGGCCAGAGGGATAGGGTTAGGGAATAGGACAGAGGTATAGGGTCAGGGAATAGGCCATAGGTATAGGGTTAGGGAATAGGCCAGAGGGATAGGGGATAGGCCAGAGGTATAGGGTTAGGGAATAGGCCAGAGGTATAGGGTTAGGGAATAGGCCAGAGGGATAGGGGATAGGCCAGAGGGATAGCGAATAGGCCAGAGGGATAGGGTTAGGGAATAGGCCAGAGGTTTAGGGTTAGGGAATAGTCCAGAGGTATAGGGTCAGGGAATAGGCCATAGGTATAGGGTTAGGGAATAGGCCAGAGGGATAGGGGATAGGCCAGAGGGATAGGGGATAGGCCAGAGGTATAGGGTTAGGGAATAGGCCAGAGGTATAGGGTTAGGGAATAGGCCAGAGGTATAGGGTAAGGGAATAGGCCAGAGGTATAGGGTAAGGGAATAGGCCAGAGGTATAGGGTAAGGGAATAGGCCAGAGGTATAGGGTAAGGGAATAGGGTTAGAGAATAGGCCAGAGGGATAGGGTTAGGGAATAGGCCAGAGGGATAGGGTTAGGGAATAGGCCAGAGGGATAGGGTTAGGGAATAGGCCAGAGTTATAGGGTTAGGGAATAGGCCAGAGGTATAGGGTTAGGGAATAGGCCAGAGGTATAGGGTAAGGGAATAGGCCAGAGGTATAGGGTTAGGGAATAGGTCAGAGGGATAGGGTTAGGGAATAGGCCAGAGGGATAGGGTTAGGGAATAGGCCAGAGGGATAGGGTTAGGGAATAGGCCAGAGGGATAGGGTTAGGGAATAGGCCAGAGGTATAGGGTCAGGGAATAGGCCATAGGTATAGGGTTAGGGAATAGGCCAGAGGGATAGGGGATAGGCCAGAGGGATAGGGGATAGGCCAGAGGTATAGGGTTAGGGAATAGGCCAGAGGTATAGGGTTAGGGAATAGGCCAGAGGTATAGGGTAAGGGAATAGGCCAGAGGTATAGGGTAAGGGAATAGGCCAGAGGTATAGGGTTAGGGAATAGGCCAGAGGGATAGGGTTAGGGAATAGGCCAGAGGTATAGGGTTAGGGAATAGGCCAGAGGGATAGGGTAAGGGAATAGGCCAGAGGTATAGGGTAAGGGAATAGGCCAGAGGGATAGGGTTAGGGAATAGGCCAGAGGTATAGGGTTAGGGAATAGGCCAGAGGGATAGGGTTAGGGAATAGGCCAGAGGTATAGGGTTAGGGAATAGGCCAGAGGGATAGGGTTAGGGAATAGGCCAGAGGTATAGGGTTAGGGAATAGGCCAGAGGTATAGGGCTAGGGAATAGGCCAGAGGTATAGGGTTAGGGAATAGGCCAGAGGGATAGGGTTAGGGAATAGGACAGAGGTATAGGGTTAGGGAATAGGCCAGAGGTATAGGGTTAGGGAATAGGCCAGAGGTATAGGGTTAGGGAATAGGCCAGAGGGATAGGGGATAGGCCAGAGGGATAGGGGATAGGCCAGAGGTATAGGGTTAGGGAATAGGCCAGAGGGATAGGGTTAGGGAATAGGACAGAGGTATAGGGTAAGGGAATAGGCCAGAGGTATAGGGTTAGGGAATAGGCCAGAGGTATAGGGTTAGGGTATAGTCCAGATGTATAAGGTTAGGGAATATGCCAGAGGGATAGGGTTAGGGAATAGGCCAGAGGGATAGGGTTAGGGAATAGGCCAGAGGTATAGGGTCAGGGAATAGGCCATAGGTATAGGGTAAGGGAATAGGCCAGAGGGATAGGGGATAGGCCAGAGGTATAGGGTTAGGGAATAGGCCAGAGGGATAGGGTTAGGGAATAGGACAGAGGTACAGGGTTAGGGAATAGGCCAGAGGGATAGGGTTAGGGAATAGGACAGAGGTATAGGGTTAGGGAATAGTACAGAGGTATAGGGCTAGGGAATAGGCCAGAGGGATAGGGTTAGGGAATAGGACAGAGGTATAGGGTTAGGGAATAGGCCAGAGGTATAGGGTAAGGGACTAGGCCAGAGGGATAGGGTTAGGGAATAGGACAGAGGTATATGGTTAGGGAATAGGCCAGAGGTATAGGGCTAGGGAATAGGCCAGAGGTATAGGGTTAGGGAATAGGACAGAGGTATAGGGTTAGGGAATAGGCCAGAGGTATAGGGTTAGGGAATAGGCCAGGGGTATAGGGTTAGGGAATAGGCCAGAGGTATAGGGTTAGGGAATAGGCCAGAGGGATAGTGTTAGGGAATTGGCCAGAGGTATAGGGTTAGGGAATAGGCCAGAGGTATAGGGTAAGGGAATAGGCCAGAGGTATAGGGTTAGGGAATAGGCCAGAGGTATAGGGTTAGGGAATAGGCCAGAGGGATAGGGTTAGGGAATAGGCCAGAGGTATAGGGTAAGGGAATAGGACAGAGGTATAGGGTTAGGGAATAGGCCAGAGGTATAGGGTTAGGGAATAGGCCAGAGGTATAGGGCTAGGGAATAGGCCAGAGGTATAGGGTTAGGGAATAGGCCAGAGGGATAGGGTTAGGGAATAGGACAGAGGTATAGGGTTAGGGAATAGGCCAGAGGTATAGGGTTAGGGAATAGGCCAGAGGTATAGGGTTAGGGAATAGGCCAGAGGGATAGGGGATAGGCCAGAGGGATAGGGGATAGGCCAGAGGTATAGGGTTAGGGAATAGGCCAGAGGGATAGGGTTAGGGAATAGGACAGAGGTATAGGGTAAGGGAATAGGCCAGAGGTATAGGGTTAGGGAATAGGCCAGAGGTATAGGGTTAGGGTATAGTCCAGATGTATAAGGTTAGGGAATATGCCAGAGGGATAGGGTTAGGGAATAGGCCAGAGGGATAGGGTTAGGGAATAGGCCAGAGGTATAGGGTCAGGGAATAGGCCATAGGTATAGGGTTAGGGAATAGGCCAGAGGGATAGGGGATAGGCCAGAGGTATAGGGTTAGGGAATAGGCCAGAGGGATAGGGTTAGGGAATAGGACAGAGGTACAGGGTTAGGGAATAGGCCAGAGGGATAGGGTTAGGGAATAGGACAGAGGTATAGGGTTAGGGAATAGTACAGAGGTATAGGGCTAGGGAATAGGCCAGAGGGATAGGGTTAGGGAATAGGACAGAGGTATAGGGTTAGGGAATAGGCCAGAGGTATAGGGTAAGGGACTAGGCCAGAGGGATAGGGTTAGGGAATAGGACAGAGGTATATGGTTAGGGAATAGGCCAGAGGTATAGGGCTAGGGAATAGGCCAGAGGTATAGGGTTAGGGAATAGGACAGAGGTATAGGGTTAGGGAATAGGCCAGAGGTATAGGGTTAGGGAATAGGCCAGGGGTATAGGGTTAGGGAATAGGCCAGAGGTATAGGGTTAGGGAATAGGCCAGAGGGATAGTGTTAGGGAATTGGCCAGAGGTATAGGGTTAGGGAATAGGCCTGAGGTATAGGGTAAGGGAATAGGCCAGAGGTATAGGGTTAGGGAATAGGCCAGAGGTATAGGGTTAGGGAATAGGCCAGAGGGATAGGGTTAGGGAATAGGCCAGAGGTATAGGGTAAGGGAATAGGACAGAGGTATAGGGTTAGGGAATAGGCCAGAGGTATAGGGTTAGGGAATAGGCCAGAGGTATAGGGTTAGGGAATAGGCCAGAGGTATAGGGTTAGGGAATAGGCCAGAGGGATAGGGTTAGGGAATAGGCCAGAGGGATAGGGGATAGGCCAGAGGTATAGGGTTAGGGAATAGGACAGAGGTATAGGGTTAGGGAATATGCCAGAGGTATAGGGTTAGGGAATAGGCCAGAGGGATAGGGTTAAGGAATAGGCCAGAGGGATAGGGTTAGGGAATAGGCCAGAGGGATAGGGTTAGGGAATAGGCCAGAGTTATAGGGTTAGGGAATAGGCCAGAGGTATAGGGTTAGGGAATAGGCCAGAGGGATAGGGTTAGGGAATAGGCCAGAGGAAATAGGGTTAGGGAATAGGACAGAGGTATAGGGTTAGGGAATAGGCCAGAGGTATAGGGTTAGGGAATAGGCCAGAGGTATAGGGTTAGGGAATAGGCCAGAGGAAATATGGTTAGGGAATAGGCCAGAGGTATAGGGTTAGGGAATAGGCCAGAGGAAATAGGGTTAGGGAATAGGCCAGAGGTATAGGGTTAGGGAATAGGACAGAGGTATAGGGTTAGGGAATAGGCCAGAGGGATAGGGTAAGGGAATAGGCCAGAGGTATAGGGTTAGGGAATAGGACAGAGGTATAGGGTTAGGGAATAGGACAGAGGTATAGGGTTATGGAATAGGCCAGAGGGATAGGGGATAGGCCAGAGGTATATGGTCAGGGAATAGGACAGAGGTATAGGGTTATGGAATAGGCCAGAGGGATAGGGGATAGGCCAGAGGTATAGGGTTAGGGAATAGGCCAGAGGGATAGGGTTAGGGGATAGGCCAGAGGTATAGGGTTAGGGAATAGGCCAGAGGTATAGGGTAAGGGAATAGGCCAGAGGTATAGGGTTAGGGAATAGGACAGAGGTATAGGGGTAGGGAATAGGCCAGAGGGATAGGGTTAGGGAATATGCCAGAGGTATAGGGTTAGGGAATAGGCCAGAGGGATAGGGTTAGGGAATAGGCCAGAGGTATAGGGTCAGGGAATAGGCCATAGGTATAGGGTTAGGGAATAGGCCAGAGGGATAGGGGATAGGCCAGAGGGATAGGGGATAGGCCAGAGGTATAGGGTTAGGGAATAGGCCAGAGGGATAGGGGATAGGCCAGAGGGATAGGGGATAGGCCAGAGGTATAGGGTTAGGGAATAGGCCAGAGGTATAGGGTTAGGGAATAGGCCAGAGGTATAGGGTAAGGGAATAGGCCAGAGGTATAGGGTAAGGGAATAGGCCAGAGGTATAGGGTTAGGGAATAGGCCAGAGGGATAGGGTTAGGGAATAGGCCAGAGGTATAGGGTTAGGGAATAGGCCAGAGGGATAGGGTAAGGGAATAGGCCAGAGGTATAGGGTAAGGGAATAGGCCAGAGGGATAGGGTTAGGGAATAGGCCAGAGGTATAGGGTTAGGGAATAGACCAGAGGGATAGGGTTAGGGAATAGGCCAGAGGTATAGGGTTAGGGAATAGGCCAGAGGGATAGGGTTAGGGAATAGGCCAGAGGTATAGGGTTAGGGAATAGGCCAGAGGTATAGGGCTAGGGAATAGGCCAGAGGTATAGGGTTAGGGAATAGGCCAGAGGGATAGGGTTAGGGAATAGGACAGAGGTATAGGGTTAGGGAATAGGCCAGAGGTATAGGGTTAGGGAATAGGCCAGAGGTATAGGGTTAGGGAATAGGCCAGAGGGATAGGGGATAGGCCAGAGGGATAGGGGATAGGCCAGAGGTATAGGGTTAGGGAATAGGCCAGAGGGATAGGGTTAGGGAATAGGACAGAGGTATAGGGTAAGGGAATAGGCCAGAGGTATAGGGTTAGGGAATAGGCCAGAGGTATAGGGTTAGGGTATAGTCCAGATGTATAAGGTTAGGGAATATGCCAGAGGGATAGGGTTAGGGAATAGGCCAGAGGGATAGGGTTAGGGAATAGGCCAGAGGTATAGGGTCAGGGAATAGGCCATAGGTATAGGGTTAGGGAATAGGCCAGAGGGATAGGGGATAGGCCAGAGGTATAGGGTTAGGGAATAGGCCAGAGGGATAGGGTTAGGGAATAGGACAGAGGTACAGGGTTAGGGAATAGGCCAGAGGGATAGGGTTAGGGAATAGGACAGAGGTATAGGGTTAGGGAATAGTACAGAGGTATAGGGCTAGGGAATAGGCCAGAGGTATAGGGTTAGGGAATAGGACAGAGGTATAGGGTTAGGGAATAGGCCAGAGGTATAGGGTAAGGGACTAGGCCAGAGGGATAGGGTTAGGGAATAGGACAGAGGTATATGGTTAGGGAATAGGCCAGAGGTATAGGGCTAGGGAATAGGCCAGAGGTATAGGGTTAGGGAATAGGACAGAGGTATAGGGTTAGGGAATAGGCCAGAGGTATAGGGTTAGGGAATAGGCCAGGGGTATAGGGTTAGGGAATAGGCCAGAGGTATAGGGTTAGGGAATAGGCCAGAGGGATAGGGTTAGGGAATTGGCCAGAGGTATAGGGTTAGGGAATAGGCCAGAGGTATAGGGTAAGGGAATAGGCCAGAGGTATAGGGTTAGGGAATAGGCCAGAGGTATAGGGTTAGGGAATAGGCCAGAGGGATAGGGTTAGGGAATAGGCCAGAGGTATAGGGTAAGGGAATAGGACAGAGGTATAGGGTTAGGGAATAGGCCAGAGGTATAGGGTTAGGGAATAGGCCAGAGGTATAGGGTTAGGGAATAGGCCAGAGGTATAGGGTTAGGGAATAGGCCAGAGGGATAGGGTTAGGGAATAGGCCAGAGGGATAGGGGATAGGCCAGAGGTATAGGGTTAGGGAATAGGACAGAGGTATAGGGTTAGGGAATATGCCAGAGGTATAGGGTTAGGGAATAGGCCAGAGGGATAGGGTTAGGGAATAGGCCAGAGGGATAGGGTTAGGGAATAGGCCAGAGGGATAGGGTTGGGGAATAGGCCAGAGTTATAGGGTTAGGGAATAGGCCAGAGGTATAGGGTTAGGGAATAGGCCAGAGGGATAGGGTTAGGGAATAGGCCAGAGGAAATAGGGTTAGGGAATAGGACAGAGGTATAGGGTTAGGGAATAGGCCAGAGGTATAGGGTTAGGGAATAGGCCAGAGGTATAGGGTTAGGGAATAGGCCAGAGGAAATAGGGTTAGGGAATAGGCCAGAGGTATAGGGTTAGGGAATAGGCCAGAGGAAATAGGGTTAGGGAATAGGCCAGAGGTATAGGGTTAGGGAATAGGACAGAGGTATAGGGTTAGGGAATAGGCCAGAGGGATAGGGTAAGGGAATAGGCCAGAGGTATAGGGTTAGGGAATAGGACAGAGGTATAGGGTTAGGGAATAGGACAGAGGTATAGGGTTATGGAATAGGCCAGAGGGATAGGGGATAGGCCAGAGGTATATGGTCAGGGAATAGGACAGAGGTATAGGGTTATGGAATAGGCCAGAGGGATAGGGGATAGGCCAGAGGTATAGGGTTAGGGAATAGGCCAGAGGGATAGGGTTAGGGGATAGGCCAGAGGTATAGGGTTAGGGAATAGGCCAGAGGTATAGGGTAAGGGAATAGGCCAGAGGTATAGGGTTAGGGAATAGGACAGAGGTATAGGGGTAGGGAATAGGCCAGAGGGATAGGGTTAGGGAATATGCCAGAGGTATAGGGTTAGGGAATAGGCCAGAGGGATAGGGTTAGGGAATAGGCCAGAGGTATAGGGTCAGGGAATAGGCCATAGGTATAGGGTTAGGGAATAGGCCAGAGGGATAGGGGATAGGCCAGAGGGATAGGGGATAGGCCAGAGGTATAGGGTTAGGGAATAGGCCAGAGGGATAGGGTTAGGGAATAGGACAGAGGTATAGGGTTAGGGAATAGGCCAGAGGGATAGGGTTAGGGAATAGGACAGAGGTATAGGGTTAGGGAATAGTACAGAGGTATAGGGCTAGGGAATAGGCCAGAGGGATAGGGTTAGGGAATAGGACAGAGGTATAGGGTTAGGGAATAGGCCAGAGGTATAGGATAAGGGAATAGGCCAGAGGGATAGGGTTAGGGAATAGGACAGAGGTATAGGGTTAGGGAATAGGACAGAGGTATAGGGCTAGGGAATAGGCCAGAGGTATAGGGTTAGGGAATAGGACAGAGGTATAGGGTTAGGGAATAGGCCAGAGGTATAGGGTTAGGGAATAGGCCAGGGGTATAGGGTTAGGGAATAGGCCAGAGGTATAGGGTTAGGGAATAGGCCAGAGGGATAGGGTTAGGGAATTGGCCAGAGGTATAGGGTTAGGGAATAGGCCAGAGGTATAGGGTAAGGGAATAGGCCAGAGGTATAGGGTTAGGGAATAGGCCAGAGGTATAGGGTTAGGGAATAGGCCAGAGGGATAGGGTTAGGGAATAGGCCAGAGGTATAGGGTAAGGGAATAGGACAGAGGTATAGGGTTAGTGAATAGGCCAGAGGTATAGGGTTAGGGAATAGGCCAGAGGTATAGGGTTAGGGAATAGGCCAGAGGTATAGGGTTAGGGAATAGGCCAGAGGTATAGGGTAAGGGAATAGGCCAGAGGTATAGGGTTAGGGAATAGGCCAGAGGGATAGGGTTAGGGAATAGGCCAGAGGGATAGGGGATAGGCCAGAGGTATAGGGTTAGGGAATAGGACAGAGGTATAGGGTTAGGGAATAGGCCAGAGGTATAGGGTTAGGGAATAGGCCAGAGGGATAGGGTTAGGGAATAGGCCATAGGTATAGGGTTAGGGAATAGGCCAGAGGGATAGGGTTAGGGAATAGGCCAGAGGTATAGGGTTAGGGAATAGGCCAGAGGGATAGGGTTAGGGAATAGGCCAGAGGTATAGGGTTAGGGAATAGGCCAGAGGTATAGGGTTAGGGAATAGGCCAGAGTTATAGGGTTAGGGAATAGGCCAGAGGGATAGGGTTAGGGAATAGGACAGAGGTATAGGGTTAGGGAATAGGCCAGAGGTATAGGGTTAGGGAATAGGCCAGAGGTATAGGGTTAGGGAATAGGCCAGAGGGATAGGGGATAGGCCAGAGGGATAGGGGATAGGCCAGAGGTATAGGGTTAGGGAATAGGCCAGAGGGATAGGGTTAGGGAATAGGACAGAGGTATAGGGTAAGGGAATAGGCCTGAGGTATAGGGTTAGGGAATAGGCCAGAGGTATAGGGTTAGGGTATAGTCCAGATGTATAAGGTTAGGGAATATGCCAGAGGGATAGGGTTAGGGAATAGGCCAGAGGGATAGGGTTAGGGAATAGGCCAGAGGTATAGGGTCAGGGAATAGGCCATAGGTATAGGGTTAGGGAATAGGCCAGAGGGATAGGGGATAGGCCAGAGGGATAGGGGATAGGCCAGAGGTATAGGGTTAGGGAATAGGCCAGAGGGATAGGGTTAGGGAATAGGACAGAGGTATAGGGTTAGGGAATAGGCCAGAGGGATAGGGTTAGGGAATAGGACAGAGGTATAGGGTTAGGGAATAGTACAGAGGTATAGGGCTAGGGAATAGGCCAGAGGGATAGGGTTAGGGAATAGGACAGAGGTATAGGGTTAGGGAATAGGCCAGATGTATAGGGTAAGGGAATAGGCCAGAGGGATAGGGTTAGGGAATAGGACAGAGGTATAGGGTTAGGGAATAGGACAGAGGTATAGGGCTAGGGAATAAGCCAGAGGTATAGGGTTAGGGAATAGGACAGAGGTATAGGGTTAGGGAATAGGCCAGAGGTATAGGGTTAGGGAATAGGCCAGGGGTATAGGGTTAGGGAATAGGCCAGAGGTATAGGGTTAGGGAATAGGCCAGAGGGATAGGGTTAGGGAATTGGCCAGAGGTATAGGGTTAGGGAATAGGCCAGAGGTATAGGGTAAGGGAATAGGCCAGAGGTATAGGGTTAGGGAATAGGCCAGAGGTATAGGGTTAGGGAATATGCCAGAGGGATAGGGTTAGGGAATAGGCCAGAGGTATAGGGTAAGGGAATAGGACAGAGGTATAGGGTTAGGGAATAGGCCAGAGGTATAGGGTTAGGGAATAGGCCAGAGGGATAGGGTTAGGGAATAGGACAGAGGTATAGGGTTAGGGAATAGGCCAGAGGGATAGGGTTAGGGAATATGCCAGAGGTATAGGGTTAGGGAATAGGCCAGTGGGATAGGGTTAGGGAATAGGCCAGAGGTATAGGGTCAGGGAATAGGCCATAGGTATAGGGTTAGGGAATAGGCCAGAGGGATAGGGGATAGGCCAGAGGGATAGGGGATAGGCCAGAGGTATAGGGTTAGGGAATAGGCCAGAGGGATAGGGTTAGGGAATAGGACAGAGGTATAGGGTTAGGGAATAGGCCAGAGGGATAGGGTTAGGGAATAGGACAGAGGTATAGGGTTAGGGAATAGTACAGAGGTATAGGGCTAGGGAATAGGCCAGAGGGATAGGGTTAGGGAATAGGACAGAGGTATAGGGTTAGGGAATAGGCCAGAGGTATAGGGTAAGGGAATAGGCCAGAGGGATAGGGTTAGGGAATAGGACAGAGGTATAGGGTTAGGGAATAGGACAGAGGTATAGGGCTAGGGAATAGGCCAGAGGTATAGGGTTAGGGAATAGGACAGATGTATAGGGTTAGGGAATAGGCCAGAGGTATAGGGTTAGGGAATAGGCCAGGGGTATAGGGTTAGGGAATAGGCCAGAGGTATAGGGTTAGGGAATAGGCCAGAGGGATAGGGTTAGGGAATTGGCCAGAGGTATAGGGTTAGGGAATAGGCCAGAGGTATAGGGTAAGGGAATAGGCCAGAGGTATAGGGTTAGGGAATAGGCCAGAGGTATAGGGTTAGGGAATAGGCCAGAGGGATAGGGTTAGGGAATAGGCCAGAGGTATAGGGTAAGGGAATAGGACAGAGGTATAGGGTTAGTGAATAGGCCAGAGGTATAGGGTTAGGGAATAGGCCAGAGGTATAGGGTTAGGGAATAGGCCAGAGGTATAGGGTTAGGGAATAGGCCAGAGGTATAGGGTAAGGGAATAGGCCAGAGGTATAGGGTTAGGGAATAGGCCAGAGGGATAGGGTTAGGGAATAGGCCAGAGGGATAGGGGATAGGCCAGAGGTATAGGGTTAGGGAATAGGACAGAGGTATAGGGTTAGGGAATAGGCCAGAGGTATAGGGTTAGGGAATAGGCCAGAGGGATAGGGTTAGGGAATAGGCCAGAGGGATAGGGTTAGGGAATAGGCCAGAGGGATAGGGTTAGGGAATAGGCCAGAGGTATAGGGTTAGGGAATAGGCCAGAGGGATAGGGTTAGGGAATAGGCCAGAGGTATAGGGTTAGGGAATAGGCCAGAGGGATAGGGTTAGGGAATAGGCCAGAGGTATAGGGTTAGGGAATAGGCCAGAGGTATAGGGTTAGGGAATAGGCCAGAGTTATAGGGTTAGGGAATAGGCCAGAGGGATAGGGTTAGGGAATAGGACAGAGGTATAGGGTTAGGGAATAGGCCAGAGGTATAGGGTTAGGGAATAGGCCAGAGGTATAGGGTTAGGGAATAGGCCAGAGGGATAGGGGATAGGCCAGAGGGATAGGGGATAGGCCAGAGGTATAGGGTTAGGGAATAGGCCAGAGGGATAGGGTTAGGGAATAGGACAGAGGTATAGGGTAAGGGAATAGGCCTGAGGTATAGGGTTAGGGAATAGGCCAGAGGTATAGGGTTAGGGTATAGTCCAGATGTATAAGGTTAGGGAATATGCCAGAGGGATAGGGTTAGGGAATAGGCCAGAGGGATAGGGTTAGGGAATAGGCCAGAGGTATAGGGTCAGGGAATAGGCCATAGGTATAGGGTTAGGGAATAGGCCAGAGGGATAGGGGATAGGCCAGAGGGATAGGAGATAGGCCAGAGGTATAGGGTTAGGGAATAGGCCAGAGGGATAGGGTTAGGGAATAGGACAGAGGTATAGGGTTAGGGAATAGGCCAGAGGGATAGGGTTAGGGAATAGGACAGAGGTATAGGGTTAGGGAATAGTACAGAGGTATAGGGCTAGGGAATAGGCCAGAGGGATAGGGTTAGGGAATAGGACAGAGGTATAGGGTTAGGGAATAGGCCAGAGGTATAGGGTAAGGGAATAGGCCAGAGGGATAGGGTTAGGGAATAGGACAGAGGTATAGGGTTAGGGAATAGGACAGAGGTATAGGGCTAGGGAATAAGCCAGAGGTATAGGGTTAGGGAATAGGACAGAGGTATAGGGTTAGGGTTAGGGAATAGGCCAGAGGTATAGGGTTAGGGAATAGGCCAGGGGTATAGGGTTAGGGAATAGGCCAGAGGTATAGGGTTAGGGAATAGGCCAGAGGGATAGGGTTAGGGAATTGGCCAGAGGTATAGGGTTAGGGAATAGGCCAGAGGTATAGGGTAAGGGAATAGGCCAGAGGTATAGGGTTAGGGAATAGGCCAGAGGTATAGGGTTAGGGAATATGCCAGAGGGATAGGGTTAGGGAATAGGCCAGAGGTATAGGGTAAGGGAATAGGACAGAGGTATAGGGTTAGGGAATAGGCCAGAGGTATAGGGTTAGGGAATAGGCCAGAGGTATAGGGTTAGGGAATAGGCCAGAGGTATAGGGTTAGGGAATAGGCCAGAGGTATAGGGTAAGGGAATAGGCCAGAGGTATAGGGTTAGGGAATAGGCCAGAGGGATAGGGTTAGGGAATAGGCCAGAGGTATAGGGTTAGGGAATAGGCCAGAGGGATAGGGTTAGGGAATAGGCCAGAGGTATAGGGTTAGGGAATAGGCCAGAGGGATAGGGTTAGGGAATAGGCCAGAGGTATAGGGTTAGGGAATAGGCCAGAGGTATAGGGTTAGGGAATAGGCCAGAGGTATAGGGTTAGGGAATAGGCCAGAGGGATAGGGTTAGGGAATAGGACAGAGGTATAGGGTTAGGGAATAGGCCAGAGGTATAGGGTTAGGGAATAGGCCAGAGGTATAGGGTTAGGGAATAGGCCAGAGGGATAGGGGATAGGCCAGAGGGATAGGGGATAGGCCAGAGGTATAGGGTTAGGGAATAGGCCAGAGGGATATGGTTAGGGAATAGGACAGAGGTATAGGGTAAGGGAATAGGCCAGAGGTATAGGGTTAGGGAATAGGCCAGAGGTATAGGGTTAGGGAATAGGACAGAGGTATAGGGTTAGGGAATAGGCCAGAGGGATAGGGTTAGGGAATAGGCCAGAGGGATAGGGTTAGGGAATAGGCCAGAGGTATAGGGTTAGGGAATAGGCCAGAGGGATAGGGTTAGGGAATAGGCCAGAGGGATAGGGTTAGGGAATAGGCCAGACGGATAGGGTTAGGGAATAGGCCAGAGGTATAGGGTTAGGGAATAGGCCAGAGGTATAGGGTTAGGGAATAGGACAGAGGTATAGGGTTAGGGAATAGGCCAGAGGTATAGGGTTAGGGAATAGGCCAGAGGGATAGGGTTAGGGAATAGGCCAGAGGGATAGGGTTAGGGAATAGGCCAGAGGGATAGGGTTAGGGAATAGGCCAGAGGTATAGGGTTAGGGAATAGGCCAGAGGGATAGGGTTAGGGAATAGGCCAGAGGTATAGGGTTAGGGAATAGGCCAGAGGGATAGGGTTAGGGAATAGGCCAGAGGTATAGGGTTAGGGAATAGGCCAGAGGTATAGGGTTAGGGAATAGGCCAGAGGTATAGGGTTAGGGAATAGGCCAGAGGTATAGGGTTAGGGAATAGGCCAGAGGGATAGGGGATAGGCCAGAGGGATAGGGGATAGGCCAGAGGTATAGGGTTAGGGAATAGGCCAGAGGGATAGGGTTAGGGAATAGGACAGAGGTATAGGGTAAGGGAATAGGCCTGAGGTATAGGGTTAGGGAATAGGCCATAGGTATAGGGTTAGGGTATAGTCCAGATGTATAAGGTTAGGGAATATGCCAGAGGGATAGGGTTAGGGAATAGGCCAGAGGGATAGGGTTAGGGAATAGGCCAGAGGTATAGGGTCAGGGAATAGGCCATAGGTATAGGGTTAGGGAATAGGCCAGAGGGATAGGGGATAGGCCAGAGGGATAGGAGATAGGCCAGAGGTATAGGGTTAGGGAATAGGCCAGAGGGATAGGGTTAGGGAATAGGACAGAGGTATAGGGTTAGGGAATAGGCCAGAGGGATAGGGTTAGGGAATAGGACAGAGGTATAGGGTTAGGGAATAGTACAGAGGTATAGGGCTAGGGAATAGGCCAGAGGGATAGGGTTAGGGAATAGGACAGAGGTATAGGGTTAGGGAATAGGCCAGAGGTATAGGGTAAGGGAATAGGCCAGAGGGATAGGGTTAGGGAATAGGACAGAGGTATAGGGTTAGGGAATAGGACAGAGGTATAGGGCTAGGGAATAAGCCAGAGGTATAGGGTTAGGGAATAGGACAGAGGTATAGGGTTAGGGAATAGGCCAGAGGTATAGGGTTAGGGAATAGGCCAGGGGTATAGGGTTAGGGAATAGGCCAGAGGTATAGGGTTAGGGAATAGGCCAGAGGGATAGGGTTAGGGAATTGGCCAGAGGTATAGGGTTAGGGAATAGGCCAGAGGTATAGGGTAAGGGAATAGGCCAGAGGTATAGGGTTAGGGAATAGGCCAGAGGTATAGGGTTAGGGAATATGCCAGAGGGATAGGGTTAGGGAATAGGCCAGAGGTATAGGGTAAGGGAATAGGACAGAGGTATAGGGTTAGGGAATAGGCCAGAGGTATAGGGTTAGGGAATAGGCCAGAGGTATAGGGTTAGGGAATAGGCCAGAGGTATAGGGTTAGGGAATAGGCCAGAGGTATAGGGTAAGGGAATAGGCCAGAGGTATAGGGTTAGGGAATAGGCCAGAGGGATAGGGTTAGGGAATTGGCCAGAGGTATAGGGTTAGGGAATAGGCCAGAGGGATAGGGTTAGGGAATAGGCCAGAGGTATAGGGTTAGGGAATAGGCCAGAGGTATAGGGTTAGGGAATAGGCCAGAGGTATAGGGTTAGGGAATAGGACAGAGGTATAGGGTTAGGGAATAGGCCAGAGGTATAGGGTTAGGGAATAGGCCAGAGGGATAGGGTTAGGGAATAGGCCAGAGGGATAGGGTTAGGGAATAGGCCAGAGGGATAGGGTTAGGGAATAGGCCAGAGGTATAGGGTTAGGGAATAGGCCAGAGGGATAGGGTTAGGGAATAGGCCAGAGGTATAGGGTTAGGGAATAGGCCAGAGGGATAGGGTTAGGGAATAGGCCAGAGGTATAGGGTTAGGGAATAGGCCAGAGGTATAGGGTTAGGGAATAGGCCAGAGGTATAGGGTTAGGGAATAGGCCAGAGGGATAGGGGATAGGCCAGAGGGATAGGGGATAGGCCAGAGGTATAGGGTTAGGGAATAGGCCAGAGGGATAGGGTTAGGGAATAGGACAGAGGTATAGGGTAAGGGAATAGGCCTGAGGTATAGGGTTAGGGAATAGGCCAGAGGTATAGGGTTAGGGTATAGTCCAGATGTATAAGGTTAGGGAATATGCCAGAGGGATAGGGTTAGGGAATAGGCCAGAGGGATAGGGTTAGGGAATAGGCCAGAGGTATAGGGTCAGGGAATAGGCCATAGGTATAGGGTTAGGGAATAGGCCAGAGGGATAGGGGATAGGCCAGAGGGATAGGAGATAGGCCAGAGGTATAGGGTTAGGGAATAGGCCAGAGGGATAGGGTTAGGGAATAGGACAGAGGTATAGGGTTAGGGAATAGGCCAGAGGGATAGGGTTAGGGAATAGGACAGAGGTATAGGGTTAGGGAATAGTACAGAGGTATAGGGCTAGGGAATAGGCCAGAGGGATAGGGTTAGGGAATAGGACAGAGGTATAGGGTTAGGGAATAGGCCAGAGGTATAGGGTAAGGGAATAGGCCAGAGGGATAGGGTTAGGGAATAGGACAGAGGTATAGGGTTAGGGAATAGGACAGAGGTATAGGGCTAGGGAATAAGCCAGAGGTATAGGGTTAGGGAATAGGACAGAGGTATAGGGTTAGGGAATAGGCCAGAGGTATAGGGTTAGGGAATAGGCCAGGGGTATAGGGTTAGGGAATAGGCCAGAGGTATAGGGTTAGGGAATAGGCCAGAGGGATAGGGTTAGGGAATTGGCCAGAGGTATAGGGTTAGGGAATAGGCCAGAGGTATAGGGTAAGGGAATAGGCCAGAGGTATAGGGTTAGGGAATAGGCCAGAGGTATAGGGTTAGGGAATATGCCAGAGGGATAGGGTTAGGGAATAGGCCAGAGGTATAGGGTAAGGGAATAGGACAGAGGTATAGGGTTAGGGAATAGGCCAGAGGTATAGGGTTAGGGAATAGGCCAGAGGTATAGGGTTAGGGAATAGGCCAGAGGTATAGGGTTAGGGAATAGGCCAGAGGTATAGGGTAAGGGAATAGGCCAGAGGTATAGGGTTAGGGAATAGGCCAGAGGGATAGGGTTAGGGAATAGGCCAGAGGTATAGGGTTAGGGAATAGGCCAGAGGGATAGGGTTAGGGAATAGGCCAGAGGTATAGGGTTAGGGAATAGGCCAGAGGGATAGGGTTAGGGAATAGGCCAGAGGTATAGGGTTAGGGAATAGGCCAGAGGTATAGGGTTAGGGAATAGGCCAGAGGTATAGGGTTAGGGAATAGGCCAGAGGGATAGGGTTAGGGAATAGGACAGAGGTATAGGGTTAGGGAATAGGCCAGAGGTATAGGGTTAGGGAATAGGCCAGAGGTATAGGGTTAGGGAATAGGCCAGAGGGATAGGGGATAGGCCAGAGGGATAGGGGATAGGCCAGAGGTATAGGGTTAGGGAATAGGCCAGAGGGATATGGTTAGGGAATAGGACAGAGGTATAGGGTTAGGGAATAGGCCAGAGGTATAGGGTTAGGGAATAGGACAGAGGTATAGGGTTAGGGAATAGGCCAGAGGGATAGGGTTAGGGAATAGGCCAGAGGGATAGGGTTAGGGAATAGGCCAGAGGTATAGGGTTAGGGAATAGGCCAGAGGGATAGGGTTAGGGAATAGGCCAGAGGTATAGGGTTAGGGAATAGGCCAGAGGTATAGGGTTAGGGAATAGGCCAGAGGGATAGGGTTAGGGAATTGGCCAGAGGTATAGGGTTAGGGAATAGGCCAGAGGTATAGGGTAAGGGAATAGGCCAGAGGTATAGGGTTAGGGAATAGGCCAGAGGTATAGGGTTAGGGAATATGCCAGAGGGATAGGGTTAGGGAATAGGCCAGAGGTATAGGGTAAGGGAATAGGACAGAGGTATAGGGTTAGGGAATAGGCCAGAGGTATAGGGTTAGGGAATAGGCCAGAGGTATAGGGTTAGGGAATAGGCCAGAGGTATAGGGTTAGGGAATAGGCCAGAGGTATAGGGTAAGGGAATAGGCCAGAGGTATAGGGTTAGGGAATAGGCCAGAGGGATAGGGTTAGGGAATAGGCCAGAGGTATAGGGTTAGGGAATAGGCCAGAGGGATAGGGTTAGGGAATAGGCCAGAGGTATAGGGTTAGGGAATAGGCCAGAGGGATAGGGTTAGGGAATAGGCCAGAGGTATAGGGTTAGGGAATAGGCCAGAGGTATAGGGTTAGGGAATAGGCCAGAGGTATAGGGTTAGGGAATAGGCCAGAGGGATAGGGTTAGGGAATAGGACAGAGGTATAGGGTTAGGGAATAGGCCAGAGGTATAGGGTTAGGGAATAGGCCAGAGGTATAGGGTTAGGGAATAGGCCAGAGGGATAGGGGATAGGCCAGAGGGATAGGGGATAGGCCAGAGGTATAGGGTTAGGGAATAGGCCAGAGGGATATGGTTAGGGAATAGGACAGAGGTATAGGGTTAGGGAATAGGCCAGAGGTATAGGGTTAGGGAATAGGACAGAGGTATAGGGTTAGGGAATAGGCCAGAGGGATAGGGTTAGGGAATAGGCCAGAGGGATAGGGTTAGGGAATAGGCCAGAGGTATAGGGTTAGGGAATAGGCCAGAGGGATAGGGTTAGGGAATAGGCCAGAGGTATAGGGTTAGGGAATAGGCCAGAGGTATAGGGTTAGGGAATAGGCCAGAGGGATAGGGTTAGGGAATTGGCCAGAGGTATAGGGTTAGGGAATAGGCCAGAGGTATAGGGTAAGGGAATAGGCCAGAGGTATAGGGTTAGGGAATAGGCCAGAGGTATAGGGTTAGGGAATATGCCAGAGGGATAGGGTTAGGGAATAGGCCAGAGGTATAGGGTAAGGGAATAGGACAGAGGTATAGGGTTAGGGAATAGGCCAGAGGTATAGGGTTAGGGAATAGGCCAGAGGTATAGGGTTAGGGAATAGGCCAGAGGTATAGGGTTAGGGAATAGGCCAGAGGTATAGGGTAAGGGAATAGGCCAGAGGTATAGGGTTAGGGAATAGGCCAGAGGGATAGGGTTAGGGAATAGGCCAGAGGTATAGGGTTAGGGAATAGGCCAGAGGGATAGGGTTAGGGAATAGGCCAGAGGTATAGGGTTAGGGAATAGGCCAGAGGGATAGGGTTAGGGAATAGGCCAGAGGTATAGGGTTAGGGAATAGGCCAGAGGTATAGGGTTAGGGAATAGGCCAGAGGTATAGGGTTAGGGAATAGGCCAGAGGGATAGGGTTAGGGAATAGGACAGAGGTATAGGGTTAGGGAATAGGCCAGAGGTATAGGGTTAGGGAATAGGCCAGAGGTATAGGGTTAGGGAATAGGCCAGAGGGATAGGGGATAGGCCAGAGGGATAGGGGATAGGCCAGAGGTATAGGGTTAGGGAATAGGCCAGAGGGATATGGTTAGGGAATAGGACAGAGGTATAGGGTAAGGGAATAGGCCAGAGGTATAGGGTTAGGGAATAGGCCAGAGGTATAGGGTTAGGGAATAGGACAGAGGTATAGGGTTAGGGAATAGGCCAGAGGGATAGGGTTAGGGAATAGGCCAGAGGGATAGGGTTAGGGAATAGGCCAGAGGTATAGGGTTAGGGAATAGGCCAGAGGGATAGGGTTAGGGAATAGGCCAGAGGTATAGGGTTAGGGAATAGGCCAGAGGGATAGGGTTAGGGAATAGGCCAGAGGTATAGGGTTAGGGAATAGGCCAGAGGTATAGGGTTAGGGAATAGGCCAGAGGTATAGGGTTAGGGAATAGGACAGAGGTATAGGGTTAGGGAATAGGCCAGAGGTATAGGGTTAGGGAATAGGCCAGAGGGATAGGGTTAGGGAATAGGCCAGAGGGATAGGGTTAGGGAATAGGCCAGAGGGATAGGGTTAGGGAATAGGCCAGAGGTATAGGGTTAGGGAATAGGCCAGAGGGATAGGGTTAGGGAATAGGCCAGAGGTATAGGGTTAGGGAATAGGCCAGAGGGATAGGGTTAGGGAATAGGCCAGAGGTATAGGGTTAGGGAATAGGCCAGAGGTATAGGGTTAGGGAATAGGCCAGAGTTATAGGGTTAGGGAATAGGCCAGAGGGATAGGGTTAGGGAATAGGACAGAGGTATAGGGTTAGGGAATAGGCCAGAGGTATAGGGTTAGGGAATAGGCCAGATGTATAGGGTTAGGGAATAGGCCAGAGGGATAGGGGATAGGCCAGAGGGATAGGGGATAGGCCAGAGGTATAGGGTTAGGGAATAGGCCAGAGGCATAGGGTTAGGGAATAGGACAGAGGTATAGGGTAAGGGAATAGGCCAGAGGTATAGGGTTAGGGAATAGGCCAGAGGTATAGGGTTAGGGTATAGTCCAGATGTATAAGGTTAGGGAATATGCCAGAGGGATAGGGTTAGGGAATAGGCCAGAGGGATAGGGTTAGGGAATAGGCCAGAGGTATAGGGTCAGGGAATAGGCCATAGGTATAGGGTTAGGGAATAGGCCAGAGGGATAGGGGATAGGCCAGAGGGATAGGGGATAGGCCAGAGGTATAGGGTTAGGGAATAGGCCAGAGGGATAGGGTTAGGGAATAGGACAGAGGTATAGGGTTAGGGAATAGGCCAGAGGGATAGGGTTAGGGAATAGGACAGAGGTATAGGGTTAGGGAATAGTACAGAGGTATAGGGCTAGGGAATAGGCCAGAGGGATAGGGTTAGGGAATAGGACAGAGGTATAGGGTTAGGGAATAGGCCAGAGGTATAGGGTAAGGGAATAGGCCAGAGGGATAGGGTTAGGGAATAGGACAGAGGTATAGGGTTAGGGAATAGGACAGAGGTATAGGGCTAGGGAATAAGCCAGAGGTATAGGGTTAGGGAATAGGACAGAGGTATAGGGTTAGGGAATAGGCCAGAGGTATAGGGTTAGGGAATAGGCCAGGGGTATAGGGTTAGGGAATAGGCCAGAGGTATAGGGTTAGGGAATAGGCCAGAGGGATAGGGTTAGGGAATTGGCCAGAGGTATAGGGTTAGGGAATAGGCCAGAGGTATAGGGTAAGGGAATAGGCCAGAGGTATAGGGTTAGGGAATAGGCCAGAGGTATAGGGTTAGGGAATAGGCCAGAGGGATAGGGTTAGGGAATAGGCCAGAGGTATAGGGTAAGGGAATAGGACAGAGGTATAGGGTTAGGGAATAGGCCAGAGGTATAGGGTTAGGGAATAGGCCAGAGGTATAGGGTTAGGGAATAGGCCAGAGGTATAGGGTTAGGGAATAGGCCAGAGGTATAGGGTAAGGGAATAGGCCAGAGGTATAGGGTTAGGGAATAGGCCAGAGGGATAGGGTTAGGGAATAGGCCAGAGGTATAGGGTTAGGGAATAGGCCAGAGGGATAGGGTTAGGGAATAGGCCAGAGGTATAGGGTTAGGGAATAGGCCAGAGGGATAGGGTTAGGGAATAGGCCAGAGGTATAGGGTTAGGGAATAGGCCAGAGGTATAGGGTTAGGGAATAGGCCAGAGGTATAGGGTTAGGGAATAGGCCAGATGGATAGGGTTAGGAAATAGGACAGAGGTATAGGGTTAGGGAATAGGCCAGAGGTATAGGATTAGGGAATAGGCCAGAGGTATAGGGTTAGGGAATAGGCCAGAGGGATAGGGGATAGGCCAGAGGGATAGGGGATAGGCCAGAGGTATAGGGTTAGGGAATAGGCCAGAGGGATAGGGTTAGGGAATAGGACAGAGGTATAGGGTAAGGGAATAGGCCAGAGGTATAGGGTTAGGGAATAGGCCAGAGGTATAGGGTTAGGGTATAGTCCAGATGTATAAGGTTAGGGAATATGCCAGAGGGATAGGGTTAGGGAATAGGCCAGAGGGATAGGGTTAGGGAATAGGCCAGAGGTATAGGGTCAGGGAATAGGCCATAGGTATAGGGTTAGGGAATAGGCCAGAGGGATAGGGGATAGGCCAGAGGGATAGGGGATAGGCCAGAGGTATAGGGTTAGGGAATAGGCCAGAGGGATAGGGTTAGGGAATAGGACAGAGGTATAGGGTTAGGGAATAGGCCAGAGGGATAGGGTTAGGGAATAGGACAGAGGTATAGGGTTAGGGAATAGTACAGAGGTATAGGGCTAGGGAATAGGCCAGAGGGATAGGGTTAGGGAATAGGACAGAGGTATAGGGTTAGGGAATAGGCCAGAGGTATAGGGTAAGGGAATAGGCCAGATGGATAGGGTTAGGGAATAGGACAGAGGTATAGGGTTAGGGAATAGGACAGAGGTATAGGGCTAGGGAATAGGCCAGAGGTATAGGGTTAGGGAATAGGACAGAGGTATAGGGTTAGGGAATAGGCCAGAGGTATAGGGTTAGGGAATAGGCCAGGGGTATAGGGTTAGGGAATAGGCCAGAGGTATAGGGTTAGGGAATAGGCCAGAGGGATAGGGTTAGGGAATTGGCCAGAGGTATAGGGTTAGGGAATAGGCCAGAGGTATAGGGTAAGGGAATAGGCCAGAGGTATAGGGTTAGGGAATAGGCCAGAGGTATAGGGTAAGGGAATAGGGTCAGGGAATAGGACAGAGGTATAGGGTTATGGAATAGGCCAGAGGTATAGGGTAAGGGAATAGGGTCAGGGAATAGGACAGATGTATAGGGTTATGGAATAGGCCAGAGGTATAGGGTAAGGGAATAGGCCAGAGGTATAGGGTTATGGAATAGGCCAGAGGGATAGGGTTAGGGAATAGGACAGAGGTATAGGGTAAGGGAATAGGCCAGAGGTATAGGGTTAGGGAATAGGCCAGAGGTATAGGGTAAGGGAATAGGCCAGAGGTATAGGGTAAGGGAATAGGCCAGAGGGATAGGGTTAGGGAATAGGCCAGAGGTATAGGGTTGGGGAATAGGCCAGAGGGATAGGGTTAGGGAATAGGACAGAGGTATAGGGTTAGGGAATAGGACAGAGGTATATGGTTAGGGAATAGGCCAGAGGTATAGGGTTAGGGAATAGGCCAGAGGTATAGGGTTAGGGAATAGGCCAGAGGTATAGGGTTAGGGTATAGTCCAGATGTATAAGGTTAGGGAATATGCCAGAGGGATAGGGTTAGGGAATAGGCCAGAGGGATAGGGTTAGGGAATAGGCCAGAGGTATAGGGTTAGGGAATAGGCTAGAGGTATAGGGTCAGGGAATAGGCCATAGGTATAGGGTTAGGGAATAGTCCAGATGTATAAGGTTAGGGAATATGCCAGAGGGATAGGGTTAGGGAATAGGCCAGAGGGATAGGGGATAGGCCAGAGGGATAGGGGATAGGCCAGAGGTATAGGGTTAGGGAATAGGCCAGAGGTATAGGGTAAGGGAATAGTCCAGATGTATAAGGTTAGGGAATATGCCAGAGGTATAGGGTTAGGGAATAGGCCAGAGGTATAGGGTAAGGGAATAGGCCAGAGGTATAGGGTTAGGGAATAGGCCAGAGGTATAGGGTAAGGGAATAGGGTCAGGGAATAGGACAGAGGTATAGGGTTATGGAATAGGCCAGAGGTATAGGTTAAGGGAATAGGGTCAGGGAATAGGACAGATGTATAGGGTTATGGAATAGGCCAGAGGTATAGGGTAAGGGAATAGGCCAGAGGTATAGGGTTATGGAATAGGCCAGAGGGATAGGGTTAGGGAATAGGACAGAGGTATAGGGTAAGGGAATAGGCCAGAGGTATAGGGTTAGGGAATAGGCCAGAGGTATAGGGTAAGGGAATAGGCCAGAGGTATAGGGTAAGGGAATAGGCCAGAGGGATAGGGTTAGGGAATAGGCCAGAGGTATAGGGTTGGGGAATAGGCCAGAGGGATAGGGTTAGGGAATAGGACAGAGGTATAGGGTTAGGGAATAGGACAGAGGTATATGGTTAGGGAATAGGCCAGAGGTATAGGGTTAGGGAATAGGCCAGAGGTATAGGGTTAGGGAATAGGCCAGAGGTATAGGGTTAGGGTATAGTCCAGATGTATAAGGTTAGGGAATATGCCAGAGGGATAGGGTTAGGGAATAGGCCAGAGGGATAGGGTTAGGGAATAGGCCAGAGGTATAGGGTTAGGGAATAGGCTAGAGGTATAGGGTCAGGGAATAGGCCATAGGTATAGGGTTAGGGAATAGTCCAGATGTATAAGGTTAGGGAATATGCCAGAGGGATAGGGTTAGGGAATTGGCCAGAGGGATAGGGTTAGTGAATAGGACAGAGGTATAGGGTTAGGGAATAGGCCAGAGGTATAGGGTAAGGGAATAGGCCAGAGGGATAGGGTTAGGGAATAGGACAGAGGTATAGGGTTAGGGAATAGGACAGAGGTATAGGGCTAGGGAATAGGCCAGAGGGATAGGGTTAGGGAATAGGACAGAGGTATAGGGTTAGGGAATAGGCCAGAGGTATAGGGTTAGGGAATAGGCCAGGGGTATAGGGTTAGGGAATAGGCCAGAGGTATAGGGTTAGGGAATAGGCCAGAGGGATAGGGTTAGGGAATTGGCCAGAGGTATAGGGTTAGGGAATAGGCCAGAGGTATAGGGTAAGGGAATAGGCCAGAGGTATAGGGTTAGGGAATAGGCCAGAGGTATAGGGTTAGGGAATAGGCCAGAGGGATAGGGGATAGGCCAGAGGTATAGGGTTAGGGAATAGGCCAGAGGTATAGGGTTAGGGAATAGGCCAGGGGTATAGGGTTAGGGAATAGGCCAGAGGTATAGGGTTAGGGAATAGGACAGAGGTATAGGGTTAGGGAATAGGCCAGAGGTATAGGGTTAGGGAATAGGCCAGAGATATAGGGTTAGAGAATAGGCCAGAGGTATAGGGTTAGGGAATAGGCCAGAGGGATAGGGTAAGGGAATAGGCCAGACGGATAGGGTTAGGGAATAGGACAGAGGTATAGGGTTAGGGAATAGGCCAGAGGTATAGGGTTAGGGAATAGGCCAGAGGGATAGGGTTAGGGAATAGGCCAGAGGGATAGGGTTAGGGAATAGGCCAGAGGTATAGGGTTAGGGAATAGGCCAGAGGGATAGGGTTAGGGAATAGGCCAGAGGGATAGGGTTAGGGAATAGGCCAGAGTTATAGGGTTAGGGAATAGGCCAGAGGTATAGGGTTAGGGAATAGGCCAGAGGGATAGGGTTAGGGAATAGGCCAGAGGAAATAGGGTTAGGGAATAGGACAGAGGTATAGGGTTAGGGAATAGGCCAGAGGTATAGGGTTAGGGAATAGGCCAGAGGTATAGGGTTAGGGAATAGGCCAGAGGAAATAGGGTTAGGGAATAGGCCAGAGGTATAGGGTTAGGGAATAGGCCAGAGGAAATAGGGTTAGGGAATAGGCCAGAGGTATAGGGTTAGGGAATAGGACAGAGGTATAGGGTTAGGGAATAGGCCAGAGGGATAGGGTTAGGGAATAGGACAGAGGTATAGGGTTAGGGAATAGGCCAGAGGGATAGGGTAAGGGAATAGGCCAGAGGTATAGGGTTAGGGAATAGGCCAGAGGGATAGGGTTAGGGAATAGGACAGAGGTATAGGGTTATGGAATAGGCCAGAGGGATAGGGTTAAGGATTATTCCAGAGGTATAGGGTAAGGGAATAGGGTCAGGGAATAGGACAGAGGTATAGGGTTAGGGAATAGGCCAGAGGTATAGGGTAAGGGAATAGGCCAGAGGTATAGGGTTAGGGAATAGGCCAGAGGGATAGGGGATAGGCCAGAGGGATAGGGGATAGGCCAGAGGTATAGGGTTAGGGAATAGGCCAGAGGGATAGGGTTAGGGAATAGGCCAGAGGTATAGGGTTAGGGAATAGGCCAGAGGGATAGGGGATAGGCCAGAGGTATAGGGTTAGGGAATAGGCCAGAGGTATAGGGTTAGGGAATAGGCCAGGGGTATAGGGTTAGGGAATAGGCCAGAGGTATAGGGTTAGGGAATAGGACAGAGGTATAGGGTTAGGGAATAGGCCAGAGGTATAGGGTTAGGGAATAGGCCAGAGATATAGGGTTAGAGAATAGGCCAGAGGTATAGGGTTAGGGAATAGGCCAGAGGGATAGGGTAAGGGAATAGGCCAGACGGATAGGGTTAGGGAATAGGACAGAGGTATAGGGTTAGGGAATAGGCCAGAGGTATAGGGTTAGGGAATAGGCCAGAGGGATAGGGTTAGGGAATAGGCCAGAGGGATAGGGTTAGGGAATAGGCCAGAGGTATAGGGTTAGGGAATAGGCCAGAGGGATAGGGTTAGGGAATAGGCCAGAGGGATAGGGTTAGGGAATAGGCCAGAGGGATAGGGTTAGGGAATAGGCCAGAGTTATAGGGTTAGGGAATAGGCCAGAGGTATAGGGTTAGGGAATAGGCCAGAGGGATAGGGTTAGGGAATAGGCCAGAGGAAATAGGGTTAGGGAATAGGACAGAGGTATAGGGTTAGGGAATAGGCCAGAGGTATAGGGTTAGGGAATAGGCCAGAGGTATAGGGTTAGGGAATAGGCCAGAGGAAATAGGGTTAGGGAATAGGCCAGAGGTATAGGGTTAGGGAATAGGCCAGAGGAAATAGGGTTAGGGAATAGGCCAGAGGTATAGGGTTAGGGAATAGGACAGAGGTATAGGGTTAGGGAATAGGCCAGAGGGATAGGGTAAGGGAATAGGCCAGAGGTATAGGGTTAGGGAATAGGACAGAGGTATAGGGTTAGGGAATAGGCCAGAGGGATAGGGTAAGGGAATAGGCCAGAGGTATAGGGTTAGGGAATAGGCCAGAGGGATAGGGTTAGGGAATAGGACAGAGGTATAGGGTTATGGAATAGGCCAGAGGGATAGGGTTAAGGATTATTCCAGAGGTATAGGGTAAGGGAATAGGGTCAGGGAATAGGACAGAGGTATAGGGTTAGGGAATAGGCCAGAGGTATAGGGTAAGGGAATAGGCCAGAGGTATAGGGTTAGGGAATAGGCCAGAGGTATAGGGTTAGGGAATAGGCCAGAGGTATAGGGTTATGGAATAGGCCAGAGGTATAGGGTTAGGGAATAGGACAGAGGTATAGGGTTAGGGAATAGGCCAGAGGTATAGGGTTAGGGAATAGGCCAGAGATATAGGGTTAGAGAATAGGCCAGAGGTATAGGGTTAGGGAATAGGCCAGAGGGATAGGGTAAGGGAATAGGCCAGACGGATAGGGTTAGGGAATAGGACAGAGGTATAGGGTTAGGGAATAGGCCAGAGGTATAGGGTTAGGGAATAGGCCAGAGGGATAGGGTTAGGGAATAGGCCAGAGGGATAGGGTTAGGGAATAGGCCAGAGGTATAGGGTTAGGGAATAGGCCAGAGGGATAATGTTAGGGAATAGGCCAGAGGGATAGGGTTAGGGAATAGGCCAGAGGGATAGGGTTAGGGAATAGGCCAGAGTTATAGGGTTAGGGAATAGGCCAGAGGTATAGGGTTAGAGAATAGGCCAGAGGGATAGGGTTAGGGAATAGGCCAGAGGAAATAGGGTTAGGGAATAGGACAGAGGTATAGGGTTAGGGAATAGGCCAGAGGTATAGGGTTAGGGAATAGGCCAGAGGTATAGGGTTAGGGAATAGGCCAGAGGAAATAGGGTTAGGGAATAGGCCAGAGGTATAGGGTTAGGGAATAGGCCAGAGGAAATAGGGTTATGGAATAGGCCAGAGGGATAGGGTTAGGGATTATTCCAGAGGTATAGGGTAAGGGAATAGGGTCAGGGAATAGGACAGAGGTATAGGGTTAGGGAATAGGCCAGAGGTATAGGGTAAGGGAATAGGCCAGAGGTATAGGGTTAGGGAATAGGCCAGAGGTATAGGGTTAGGGAATAGGCCAGAGGTATAGGGTTATGGAATAGGCCAGAGGTATAGGGTTAGGGAATAGGCCAGAGGTATAGGGTTATGGAATAGGCCAGAGGTATAGGGTTAGGGAATAGGCCAGAGGTATAGGGTTATGGAATAGGCCAGAGGTATAGGGTAAGGGAATAGGCCAGAGGTATAGGGTTAGGGAATAGGCCAGAGTTATAGGGTTAGGGAATAGGACAGAGGTATAGGGTTAGGGAATAGGACAGAGTTATAGGGTTAGGGAATAGGACAGAGGTATAGGGTTAGGGAATAGGCCAGAGGGATAGGGTAAGGGAATAGGCCAGAGGTATAGGGTTAGGGAATAGGCCAGAGGGATAGGGTTAGGGAATAGGACAGAGGTATAGGGTTAGGGAATAGGCCAGAGGGATAGGGTTAGGGAATAGGCCAGAGGTATAGGGTAAGGGAATAGGGTCAGGGAATAGGACAGAGGTATAGGGTTATGGAATAGGCCAGAGGTATAGGGTAAGGGAATAGGGTCAGGGAATAGGACAGATGTATAGGGTTATGGAATAGGCCAGAGGTATAGGGTAAGGGAATAGGCCAGAGGTATAGGGTTAGGGAATAGGCCAGAGGGATAGGGTTAGGGAATAGGACAGAGGTATAGGGTAAGGGAATAGGCCAGAGGTATAGGGTTAGGGAATAGGCCAGAGGTATAGGGTAAGGGAATAGGCCAGAGGTATAGGGTAAGGGAATAGGCCAGAGGGATAGGGTTAGGGAATAGGACAGAGGTATAGGGTTAGGGAATAGGCCAGAGGGATAGGGTTAGGGAATAGGCCAGAGGTATAGGGTTGGGGAATAGGCCAGAGGGATAGGGTTAGGGAATAGGACAGAGGTATAGGGTTAGGGAATAGGACAGAGGTATATGGTTAGGGAATAGGCCAGAGGTATAGGGTTAGGGAATAGGCCAGAGGTATAGGGTTAGGGAATAGGCCAGAGGTATAGGGTTAGGGTATAGTCCAGATGTATAAGGTTAGGGAATATGCCAGAGGGATAGGGTTAGGGAATAGGCCAGAGGGATAGGGTTAGGGAATAGGCCAGAGGTATAGGGTTAGGGAATAGGCTAGAGGTATAGGGTCAGGGAATAGGCCATAGGTATAGGGTTAGGGAATAGTCCAGATGTATAAGGTTAGGGAATATGCCAGAGGGATAGGGTTAGGGAATTGGCCAGAGGGATAGGGTTAGGGAATAGGCCAGAGGTATAGGGTTAGGGTATAGTCCAGATGTATAAGGTTAGGGAATAGGCCAGAGGTATAGGGTTAGGGAATAGGACAGAGGGATAGGGTTAGGGAATAGGCCAGAGGTATAGGGTTAGGGAATAGGCCAGAGGTATAGGGTTAGGGAATAGGCCAGAGGTATAGGATTAGGGAATAGGACAGAGGTATAGGGCTAGGGAATAGGACAGAGGTATAGGGTTAGGGAATAGGCCAGAGGGATAGGGTTAGTGAATAGGACAGAGGTATAGGGTTAGGGAATAGGCCAGAGGTATAGGGTAAGGGAATAGGCCAGAGGGATAGGGTTAGGGAATAGGACAGAGGTATAGGGTTAGGGAATAGGACAGAGGTATAGGGCTAGGAAATAGGCCAGAGGGATAGGGTTAGGGAATAGGACAGAGGTATAGGGTTAGGGAATAGGCCAGAGGTATAGGGTTAGGGAATAGGCCAGGGGTATAGGGTTAGGGAATAGGCCAGAGGTATAGGGTTAGGGAATAGGCCAGAGGGATAGGGTTAGGGAATTGGCCAGAGGTATAGGGTTAGGGAATAGGCCAGAGGTATAGGGTAAGGGAATAGGCCAGAGGTATAGGGTTAGGGAATAGGCCAGAGGGATAGGGTTAGGGAATAGGCCAGAGGTATAGGGTTAGGGAATAGGACAGAGGTATAGGGTTAGGGAATAGGCCAGAGGTATAGGGTTAGGGAATAGGACAGAGGTATAGGGTTAGGGAATAGGCCAGAGGGATAGGGTTAGCGAATAGGACAGAGGTATAGGGTTAGGGAATAGGCCAGAGGTATAGGGTTAGGGAATAGGCCAGAGGTATAGGGTTAGGGAATAGGCCAGAGGTATAGGGTTAGGGAATAGGCCAGAGGGATAGGGTTAGGGAATAGGCCAGAGGTATAGGGTAAGGGAATAGGGTTAGGGAATAGGCCAGAGGGATAGGGTTAGGGAATAGGCCAGAGGGATAGGGTTAGGGAATAGGCCAGAGGGATAGGGTTAGGGAATAGGCCAGAGTTATAGGGTTAGGGAATAGGCCAGAGGTATAGGGTTAGGGAATAGGCCAGAGGGATAGGGTTAGGGAATAGGCCAGAGGAAATAGGGTTAGGGAATAGGACAGAGGGATAGGGTTAGGGAATAGGACAGAGGTATAGGTTAGGGAATAGGCCAGAGGTATAGGGTTAGGGAATAGGCCAGAGGTATAGGGTTAGGGAATAGGTCAGAGGGATAGGGTTACGGAATAGGACAGAGTTATAGGGTTAGGGAATAGGCCAGAGGTATAGGGTTAGGGAATAGGCCAGAGGGATAGGGTTAGGGAATAGGCCAGATGTATAGGGTTAGGGAATAGGCCAGAGGTATAGGGTTAGGGAATAGGCCAGAGGGATAGGATTAGGGAATAGGCCAGAGGGATGGGGTATAGGCCAGAGATGTGTGTGTGCCGGCAGGGTTAGGGTTAGGGTATAGGCCAGAGACGTGTGTGTCCTTTGGAAAGAATTTTGTCCTCATAGGTCTTCCTGAAGCCCTTGTCATTGGGGGACAGAGGTCTAGTTTTCTCTGAAGTGTGCTAAATCCTCCCATGATGCTTTGGGGCAGCGTGGGCTGTGCAGTGGAATGTGTTGCTCACTGGGGGTTGGAACTCCCAAACGTTCCCTAAAACCAACCCATCATCTCGTCATTGTACCCAGGTCCAATCCTAGAATACTGTCCACTAGATATGTAAGGTCCTAAGCACAGGCTTGTATTTCAGGTTAAGTACTTTTCAGTTTGTCTGGTATCATCTGTAGTCCTCCTGTCCTGGTCTGGTTCTGTCTGGTTCTGGATCTGGCTTTGGCTCTGTGGCCATGTGTGTTTACCCTGGTTGGGCTGACATAGTGGACATGGTGGGATGTGGTTATGTTTGTCAGGTGAACCACAACCACTGTGAGACAGATTGACCACAGGTTGACCACACTAACCAACAACAGTGTTGGTTTGTTATGACTGAGTAAAATGTGGTACTTCAGTTAAGTCACACTTGCTGCATTTTAAGACACCAGACACACCACAATGACAAACACATTACTTTATAGCTAGTACTTTAACAACAACAACATAACACAAGTTTCACTGCGTGTAGAGGTTGGCCAGTCAAACATTCAAAACAGCAACACCAGATCAGTGACAATACAGCAAGACAATGCAGGGGCCTCATGCAACCCAAAGTCTGAGGGGCCACAAAGTATGAGTACTAGGCATGCCAGCTAAGATAGTTAGACAGGCTAGCTACTCTAACTTGATTGACGGCCTGAAATGGCTTCTTGGTAGCCAGTTATGAGATTGGGAGATTGGGAGCCTACTTTTGTTTTGAAGGACTAATCTGAGGGGTCACTGTGCTCCTGTGCCTCCTATGGGCATGACACCTCTGAGGCTATGTACAGTACATCTGCCTTAAGGGATCACTGCACCTGTAAATCCAATCTACCTCATCCCCATACTGTATTTATTTATTTATCTTGCTCCTTTGCACCCCAGTATCTCAACTTGCACATTCATCTTCTGCACACCCTACAACTCCAGTGTTTAATTGCTATATTGTAATTACTTTGCCCCCATGGCCTATTTATTGCCTTACATATCTTATCCTACCTCATGTGTACATGCTGTATATATATATTTCTACTGTGTCATTGGCTTGTTTATTGGGTAACTCTGTGTTGTTGTATGTCGAACTGCTTTGCTTTATCTTGGCCAGGTCGCAGCTGTAAATGAGAACTTGTTCTCAACTGTCCTACCTGGTTAAATAAAGGTGTTCTCAACTGTCCTACCTGGTTAAATAAAGGTGTTCTCAACTGTCCTACCTGGTTAAATAAAGGTGTTCTCAACTGTCCTACCTGGTTAAATAAAGGTGTTCTCAACTGTCCTACCTGGTTAAATAAAGGTGTTCTCAACTGTCCTACCTGGTTAAATAAAGGTGTTCTCAACTGTCCTACCTGGTTAAATAAAGGTGTTCTCAACTGTCCTACCTGGTTAAATAAAGGTGTTCTCAACTGTCCTACCTGGTTAAATAAAGGTGTTCTCAACTGTCCTACCTGGTTAAATAAAGGTGTTCTCAACTGTCCTACCTGGTTAAATAAAGGTGAAATAAATAAATACAAAATAAAAAGGGAGGGATTTCTCAGCCTGCACTAATGTCATTAATAATGTAGTGATAGACGTGTGTGTGTGTGTGTGTGTGTGTGTGTGTGTGTGTGCGCGTGCGCGGGTGTGTGCGGGTGTGTGTGTGTGTGTGTGCATGCGGGTGTGTGTGCATGTGTGTGCGGGTGTTATCTACACAGTGGGACATTCTATAGGAGTTGATGAATGGGTTAGGGAGTGTAGTCATAAAGACGAGGGAGGCAGCATTCTACTAACTCACAGCCTTCTTCATTAAGGTAGACATTCGTCTTACAGTAACCACCCACTGAGACCACCTATAGACAGAGACCACCTATAGACAGATAGACACACACACACACACACACACACACACCACCTCACTGAAGTCTCTCATTTCATTCAAGAAAAACAGAAACAGACTCTCAGACACTTAAACAGCCGTAACCTCTCTAACCTTTCATTGAGGCGGAATGATGTTGTCATGGGGATAAGGGGCATTATGTTATCATGTTGCTGTTTATTTCCTAGGCAGCAGCAGATGTCTGCTAGCTCGAACTCTGTCATTACTGTCATCAGTGTCCTGATGTGAACAGGCTGTCTCAGTCTCCCCACTGGAACAAGGCAGGGACATATGCTCTGGGGTCTGTGGGGGTTGTGCAATCCTTAGTGAGTAAACATGTAGAAATAGAACTGGATGTACACAGACAGAGGGGTCTCCATTCTGGGCTAGGGAGTTCTCTCTTGGTGGTGAATCAGCAATCGTCTGGTCCCAAGACAGATACACTAACCACAGTCCCCAAACAGTATGCTTCTCTCCTGGAAGGGTTTGCAGTATGCTTACCAGGGGTAGCATAGCTGCAATACTTCAAAATGTCACAGTAATAATGAAGAAAGAAGTGAATAATAATTTGACCTGGGGGAAGATGCAGTATGAGACCTGGATAAACTAAGATCATTTCCTCCTGATCTCTCTCCCACTCTTTGGCACAGTGTTTCCTGTTAAAGTAGACTTTAGCTCACATCTCTTCATGAGAACACTAGTGCATGGTAAGAGATAGCTTAGAGCCACAGTAAATCATCATGTGTTACACTTTAATGGGAAGAGATCATTGGTGCCGGTTTCAGGGGAAGTTAGACTTTACAGGAAACAAAGCCGTTAACTTTGGCAGTTCCTCCTATGAAGCTGCTCTTAACGCTTATCTGGGTGAGTTACGATGGGCGTCCTCTTCACCACTAGACATGTTTACATCCAAGAAGTCGTATGCATGTCCCCCAAAAAAATATGTTACAGTTTGGAAACAATGTGTGTCTCTGTGTGTGTGTATTTTTTACAACATTTTTTATTTAACCTTTATTTAACTAGGCAAGTCAGTTAAGAACAAATTCTTATTTACAACGATGGCCTAGGAACAGTGGGTTAACTGCCTTGTTCAGGGTCAGAATAACAGATTTTTACCTTGTCAGATCAGGTATTTGATCTAGCAACCTTTCAGTTACTTGTCCAACACTCTAGCCACTAGGCTACCCTGACACCCCAGACACTCTTTTTCATCATTGGTTAGATCCCCCTTTACGTCTGTCTGTTTGTTTATCATTGTGGTCAACGCTGTCTGGAATATTCTGGATTCAGAAATGTGGGAAAGTTTTTCATTTTCTTTTCTTTTGCTCTTTTGTCGTGGTCATGCTCTTTAGACAATTAGATATCTCACGGGCAAAACATAGTCCACTACAGTTCTGGATTTAAGTGCCACAAACCTGCAATTCACGTGGTTTCAATTTGAGTGTGCATGCATGTTTTCTGATCAGACAGCCCACGGAGAGGAGATGGTTGTGACCACAAAGGGTCTGATGGACCACAAAGTCTAGCTTTCTCTGAGCACGACACGTGATAGATAATTAACATTGGACGGTCACAGAGGAAACTAGAAAAGTGCTGTTTCAAACAGGAAAAGATTATACAGTCTGGTTTATTGGAGTCTATGTGGTGCTTGTCATGTTGGGTTTCCTACAAACATACAGTGTATGCACTGAAACTATAGCTCAGCCTTTCACTATAGCCGTCCCAGACTGTCCAATGCATTTAGATCAGGGGAGGAAGTATTTAACATCTCAATTCATCATGTGAATATTTACATGCGAGTTACTGTGCGTTAACATTGGAGTGTGTTCTCTTATACACTCCACAGACATAGAGTCTAACAGATTAGCATTTTAGAGGAGGCAGTTTCTGTAGCTCTCCTCTGTCACCCTGGCTGTCCTTAACACTGTGCTGAGGTGTTGAGCCTGGTTCCTGTCACATATACTCCCTCTCCAGCCTCTGGGTCATCAGGCTGCTGATTATCCCGCACACCTGTCACCATCGTCTCGCGCACCTGCACCTCATGACACTCACCTGGACTCCTTCACCTCCTTGATTATCTTCCCTATATCTGTCACTCCCCTTGGTTCTTTCCTCAGGTGTTATTGACTCTGTTTCCATGTCGGTGTGTTGTTTGTGGTCCGTGTTCATTGTTGCCTTTATTTATTAAAACACTCACTCCCTGAACTTGCTTCCCGACTCTCAGCGCGCTCGTTACAGTCCCAGTGTTGACCATGACACTGTTGAGACCCCCGACGGGGTCCTCTGGCCCAACGGCTTTGAATGACACTGTTGAGACCCGCGACGGGGTCCTCTGGCCCAACGGCTTTGAATGCTGTAGGAGTAGGATAAATGTTAATATACCAGATGCTTGTCGCTGAGCCAAAAGCATTAGCTGTGGTGTTGGGCATGTGGGTGGTCTGGTCTGGTGGGATCAACTGTTCAGAGAGAACATTCTAGAAGGGTGTCTGGCTTCGTGTCTGGGACCGCCTAGAGCATTGTCCTACATACCTGGTTCTGGACAGCCGCAGCTTTGGTCCCAACCCAATCAACTTATCCTTAAGCATGTCATTAAATAGCTGAGTCAAGAGTGTTAATTTTGTGCTGGGACAAAAGCCTCCACACTCCGTACTCCCCACAGGACCAGGAGCGTGGAAGTGTGGGTAGAGAGAACGATTGGAGAGAAATTGAAATACCTCTGCCATGTGTGTTAACACCTTGACTTGGTTCTCGTGAACTCATTCATTCAGTCGGCCTTTGACCTCTGGTTAACCCTGTAGCATGTCTCCAAATAGGAAAAACAACAAACCAGGGTTATGTTTCTTCAGATGATGTGAATAGTTCTGAAAATGTAACTAACACGAGCAATCAACTAACAATTGACCTCATGGACAGGACCATGTATAAGCCTCCAAAGTGCCAGCTAAGCAGACCTCAATCCCTGTTCTCCACCAATGAAACCCCTGGCCTCTCCTTGAGAAGCCTCAGGCTCTCTATGTGATGATGGATGTTAAGGTGATTAGTGTAGCAGACCTGGAAGAGGTGATGTTGGAAAGAGCAGGTTGTTGTGATGGTGGTGGGTGGGGGCAGGATATACTGTAACACAATACCATTGTCTTCATAGTCATCAACTATTTTAGGCGCCAAACTGCAAAAACAAATGGATTCCACGTAGCCACATGTCGTGTTTTTGTCCTTTTTTGGAGGGGAACATATTTGTTCTATGTGTCTGTCCAGAGGTGATGTCTCCTATTGTGTAGCTGGTGGGGTTTCCAGTCCACTGTCCAGTCGATGCCTCTGTGATGTCACACCTCAGCAGGGGTACATCCCAATAGTCTGACATGGCTTCCTCTCCTTATCCTCTCCTGTACAGTGCTAGAACACATGCTGTGTGGAAGCAATATGGAGGACGCCTGTTGACTACCAGATTCTCTTTCACCTGTCCAGTTCTGTAATGTCAATGCAGATTGAGGAAAAGCGGACAAAGTAGTGGAAGCTACTTTAGGTTATTATGATGTCAAAAGGAAGTGCAATTTAGACTTGAATGAGAATGAGTCAAGTCTTCACTATACCCTTCAGCAGTCAGTCAGTCTGGGCTGTCCCTCCCACTGCATGCCTGTACTGAAGATCTACAGTCTGCTAAAGATGGGTCGCCTTTAGATCCAGAGATCCCCAGAGATCTACAGTCTGCTAAAGATGGGTCGCCTTTAGATCCAGAGATCCCCAGAGATCTACAGTCTGCTAAAGATGGGTCGCCTTTAGATCCAGAGATCCCCAGAGATCTACATCCCGTTAGGGAGGGAATTGAGCCCCAGGCATTCCATAGGGGAAGGGAAGAAGGTCCTTTGTGGTGGGGAAGATAGGGGATCATGAAAGGACATCGTCTGCAGGGTGAAAGACTCTTTGTGAACCCGGGGAGGGTCTCAATGTGCTCTTTGGCAGATCTGCGCCCAACACGTCGTATAAGGAGGGAGAATTTCTACGATTCCTAATCTGCCACTTTGTCACGCTGAGAACATAAAGTAACCGGTTGGAACATTTTGGGAGTTTTCTGCGGGCGGGGGAGGGGTTGGGGGTTGGGGGATCGGGTTTGGCAAATGCTGTCTAAGCAGGCGCTGGTATGACTGTGTAGATAGGGAGTTAAGAGGACACAGTCCACACAGTCATAAGATAAACCAGCCTTGGAGACTCCTTGCATGTCACCTATAGACTGACAGTCTCAGATATATAGGCTGAGTCGCTCGTTCAATGCATTCAATTCTCTGATAGGGAAACAGTTTGGGCAGGTTTTCCAGGGAGTGTTGGCTTTCCTTTCATTGCTGTTCACTGTCAGGCTCAGCTGTTGAAACTCTTGTGGAACATTAAGCATGCAAATATATCCTTTAGGTCAAATAATAATAAAAGTAATAATAATAATGTATTACTTTTGTAAAGCACCTTTTATTATACAAGAATAATCTCAAAGTGTAAATAAGTAATTTGCATTCATGTATGGCCTTATAGAGGTAGTAGTGTTTTGTGCCTTAGTGACCACAGTGGCCTCTGGGAATCTGACGATTTGTCCAATGTCCATGCTACATGTTACAGAGTGTGTTGTGTTCCTGTTGGTATGCAGCCAAGGATCTCCATGGGAAGCCTGGGGTAGAGGTTCCAGACATTTTTCAATAGTGCCCCACTTCCAGCCTGGAAATGTTTCCGTGTGACCCACCAAGTAAATAGAACCATTTCTCAGACCACAACCCAGTCTTTAGTCACAACCATAGCAGAACTGTCCACAACCCAACAATGGGTCCCAACCCACCAGTTAGTAACCACCATAGGTTATGGGACTTCTGTCTTTGATCTTGTCTTGTCCACACTGAACTGTGGTCATGGTTGTTTCATGTTTGTGTCCAGTCCTGTACAGACTGCCTCATGGTAGTAGCACTGGTATGCAGCCTAACATCTCTGTGGGGAGTCTGGGGGGGGATTGTTCACAGGCTCATTCTCACTGTCAGAATAAGGATGTCAGTCTACTACGCTGATGAATGGGAGGGTTTCATATAAAAGGAACATGTGCTGTCTGTCTGTCTGTCCAGTCTGTCTGTCCAGTCTGTCTGTCTGTCTGTCTGTCTGTCTGTCTGTCTGTCTGTCTGTCTGTCCTGTCTGTCTGTCTGTCTGTCTGTCTGTCTGTCTGTCTGTCTGTCTGTCTGTCTGTCTGTCTGTCTGTCTGTCTGTCTGTCTGTCCAGTCTGTCTGTCTGTCTGTCTGTCCAGTCTGTCGGTCTGTCCAGTCTGTCTGGATGTCCCAGTCTAGTCCAGTCTGTCTGTCTGTCTGTCTGTCCAGTCTGTCTGTCTGTCTCTCCAGTCTGTCTGTCTGTCCAGTCTGTCTGTCTGTCCTGTCTGTCTGTCCAGTCTGTCTGTCTGTCCTGTCTGTCTGTCCGTCTGTCTGTCTGTCCGTCTGTCTGTCTGTCTGTCTGTCTGTCTGGCCAGTCTGTCTGGATGTCCAGGGGTGTTAATGGCTGAAATGAGTCAGACGAACCACATCGGAACAACCATTTAGCACACAGACCACCATACAGATCATATCCTCAGACAGTACCCGAACTATCACACTCAGTCATGCAATGACCCCACAGTCATGAACAACTGCTATAGACACACAGTCTGTTATATACATATTATATTCACAGCACGGCAGATCCTGAGTATATAGGCTACTGTGTATAATTAAGCTACATGCGTGTTCAACTATACACATGCATATCCCATGTGCCACCTGTAAGCTACACATGAACATATTACAGTATGTCTGTGGGTTATTACTGTTTATACATGCATGTGGTGAGTTCCCATGCTATTGTTTTGTTGTCTCTAACCCAGTTCTCTGTGATGTGTTCTCCAGGGTGAAAAGAAGCACAGTGGGCCATGTGGAGGGAGAGACTGCAGCGGAGGGTGTCAATGCTTCCCTGAGAAAGGTGCCAGAGTAAGTCCTATTCTGTCCATTGTTCTGCTGTCTAACCCCTACACAACACTATGTGTCCCCAGCTCTATCTCCATCTCTAGTCAACCCTCCATAACTCTATACCACAGGTGGCTGGTGGTACCTTCATTGGGGAGGAGGGGCTCAAAATAATGGCTGGAACCGAATACATGGACTGGTATCGAACACATCAAACACATGGTTTCCATGTGTTTGATCAGTTCTATTCACTCCATTCCAGCCATTATTATGAGCCGTCCTCCCCTCACCAGCCTCCTGTGCTGTACACCTCTAAATGAAGTATTTCTATTGACTATAGAGGAGGTGTGAAAGCACCATAACAATGCAACAATAATAGAAAGACTACTTGAAGCGATAACACCCAACCAGATCTATTACAGTTTGACTCCCAGTATATCTACCAATGGGCTGTTTCCCAACCCCTTTGTCTCACATCTTTATCCTCCTATCACACATGCTGTTAACAGGGTCAGGGCCCTATTAGTAAAAGGGAGGAGAGGTGAGAGGAGAGAGGAGAGACGGGGAGAGATGGAGAGAGGGGAAGGAGAGAGGAGGAGAGTTTGGAAGGAGATAGATGGAGAGTTTGGAAGGAGAGACGGGGAGAGTTGGGAAGGAGAGAGGAGGAGAGTGGGGAAGGAGAGAGGGGAAGGAGAGAGGGGAAGGAGAGAGGAGGAGAGAGGAGGAGAGTGGGGAAGGAGAGAGGGCAAGGAGAGTGGGGGAGGAGAGAGGAGGAGAGTGGGGAAGGAGAGAGGAGGAGAGTGGGGACGGAGAGAGGAGGAGAGTGGGGAAGGAGAGAGGAGGAGAGTGGGGGAGGAGAGAGGGGAAGGAGAGTGGGGAAGGAGAGAGGAGGAGAGTGGTCGAGGAGAGAGGAGGAGAGTGCGCAGGATCTGTAAGAGGAACCAGTTAGTGAGCAGGGATATAGTCTTGGTGGTGGGTGTTATCACTTACACAGCAAATTGTTCACTGCTGATTCTTTTGTGTAACATTTCTAGTGTTGTTTCAGGAGTTAAATGTCCCTCTGTAAGAGACAACTTAACACTCAGTGGTGGAAAATAACTCTAGTATTAGTGTTAATAATCAGAATTATTATTTTACACTGTAGAGAGTAAAAGAGTGCCATTAAAACCACACCCATCATTGTCATATTTCCCAGCATGCTCTACTGCCGGTAGATTTTTTTCAGGATTGTTTTTAATATCTGTGTACATTGATTTTTTTCATTAATCTTATGTTACACAAAGATAAATAATAAATAAATATTTTCTAAACGAATCCAATTAGTTAGTTAGATTTATTACACCCGTTACTGAAATAGTTGTTCCAATTTAAATGGTTTAGGTAGGTTTTTTAAATTATGTTTTTTTAACCCTAGCAGCTCTTCTGAATGTAGGTTGCGCGTGAATAAAAACTCCAACTGTTGGATATCCTAACTAAGTCTGGAATTACACATCACTTAATGGGATTTGCAGGCCTGATGTCGCCTGTAGGAAATAATTCAACAACCCTGTCTCTGTCACGAAGAAATACAGTCATGGGTGTTAACTCTACAATTTACTCAAAATGAAAAGAAATATGCAAATTAGGCTTTAAACCATATACTGTGAAAACAACACCCAAAATGATTTACTGTAACACTAAGGTGTTAATTTCTTACACTGAGAAAGTGTAACAGCGTCACCACGAAGCAAAATGAGTCCAGTTTACTCAAAATTAAGTGCAATATATTACACTGTAGGTGTTGCAAACACCACAATCAAGTTCCTAAGAACACTTTCATTGTTAAATGGGGAACACTGCAACATAGTACAATTTTAACACTTTCAAAAGTGTTATTTTAACACCAGTACAGTAGGACTCATATCGTATGTTCACTGAAAATAGTGTACATTTCACACTTTTAGAGTTAAATGGGGAACTCTGAACTCTGGGAACTCTGCGGTCCAATCTTTAACACTTTGAAACGTGTTATTTGAACTAATTAGCTCTCAGTCTCACGTCAGAATTAGACGTTCATCCATGTTTCTCAAACGTCAAATTTAACATGGTTTATGATTAAATGTAGGCATTAACTCTGATATCTTAAGGTTAGGCATTAACGGTTGACGTTTGGGACAGGCTTAAAACAAAATATAAAAATACACTTTTTATCGCTGGATTTGAACATGCAACCTTTGGGGAACCAGAAGCTTATGCATATCCGCCATCCCCGTCCACAACACTGTAGCAAACCAAAGCCTACTCGAAGGTAACAGCACTCACTGTTGCCCCTAGTGTCCGGTTCCCACGTCATCTCCCAACTTCCTCAGGATGGACGTCGAATGCTGACTTGTAACACGGGTGAGCTAGCTGATTTTAACGCCAGTACAGTAGGACTCATATGTTCACTGAAAATAGGGCACTGTGCCACCAGAGACCCTGGGTTCGCGCTCTGTCGCAGTGGTCTAGGGCACTGCGCCACCTGGGAGACACTGGGTTCGCGCTCTGTCGCAGTGGTCTAGGGCACTGTGCCACCCGGGAGACCTTGGGTTCGCGCTCTGTCACAGCCGGCCGCGACCGGGAGGTTCGTGGGGCGACGCACAATTGGCCTAGCGTTGTCCGGGTTAGGGAGGGCTTGGCTGGTTTGGCTGGTAGGGATATCCTTGTCTCATCGTGCACTAGCGACTCCTGTGGCGGGCCGGGCGCCAGGTGCACGGTGTTTCCTCACACATTGGTGCAGCTGGCTTCCGGGTTGGATGCGCGCTGTGTTAAGAAGCAGTGTGGCTTGGTTGGGTTGTGTTTCGGAGGACGCATGGCTTTCGACCTTTGTCTCTCCCGAGCCCGTACAGGAGTTGTAGCGATGAGACAAGATAGTAACTACTAACAATTGGATATCATGACATTTTGGAGAAAAGGGGGTAAAATTCAAGAAAATAGTGTACATTCTACACTTTCAGATTTAAATGTACACCATTGATTTTGCTGTGTAGGAATGTCTGATTACTGAGAGAGTGACAGGTGGGGGGGACAGTGTCAAACCAATAATATGAGAATAGTTGTATTCCATTAGAGCTCTTGTTACAGTACAAGCTCAAACTCAGACAAAGGGGCCAGTTTGGTTCTTTCTGCTCATCTTCAAAGTATTCTCATAGGAACTGTTAACGCCTCAGTACAGACTGTGCAGTCGTGGCCAAAAGTTTTGAGAATGACACAAATATTAATTTTCACAAAGTTTGCTGCTTCAGTGTCTTTAGATATTTTTGCCAGATGTTACTATGGAATACTGAAGTATAATTACAAGCCTTTCATAAGTGTCAAATGCTTTTATTTACAATTACATGAAGTTGATGCAAAGAGTCAATATTTGCAGTGTTGACCCTTCTTTTTCAAGTCCTCTGCAATCCGCCCTGGCATGCTGTCAATTAACTTCTGGGCCACATCTTGACTGATGGCAGCCCATTCTTGCATAATCAATGCTTGGAGTTTGTCAACATTTGTGGGTTTTTGTTTGTCCACCTGCCTCTTGAGCATTGACCACAAGTTCTCAATGGGATTAAGGTCTGGGGAGTTTCCTGGCCATGGACACAAAATATTGATGTTTTGTTCCCCACTTAGTTCTCACTTTTGCCTTATGGCAAGGTGCTCCATCATGCTGGAAAAGGCATTGTTCGTCGCCAAACTGTTCCTGGATGGTTGGAAGAAGTTGCTCTCGGAGGTTGTGTTGGTACCATTCTTTATTCATGGCTGTGTTCTTAGGCAAAATTGTGAGTGAGCCCCACTCCCTTGGCTGAGAAACAACCCCACAAATGAATGGTCTCAGGAGGCTTTACTGTTGGCATGACACAGGACTGATGGTAGCGCTCACCTTGTCTTCTCCGGGACAAGATTTTTTACAGATGCCCCAAACAATTGGAAAGGGGATTCATCAGAGAAAATGACTTTACCCCAGTCCTCAGCAGTCCAATCCCTATACCTTTTGCAGAATATCAGTCTGTCCCTGATGTTTTTCCTGAAGAGAAGTGTCTTCTTTGCTGCCCTACTTGACACCAGGCCATCCTCCAAAAGTCTTTGCCTCACTGTGCGTGCAGATGCACTCACACCTGCCTGCTGCCGTTCCTGAGCAAGCTCTGTACTGGTGGTGCCCCGATCCCGCAGCTGAATCAACTTTAGGAGACGGTCCTGGCTCTTGCTGGACTTTCTTGGGTGCCCTGAAGCCTTCTTCACAACAATTGAACCGCTCTCCTTGAAGTTCTTGATGATCGATAAATGGTTGATTTAGGTGCAATCTTACTGGCAGCAATATCCCTGCCTGTGAAGCCCTTTTTGTGCAAAGCAATGATGACGGCACATGTTTATTTGCAGGTAACCATGGTTGACAGAGGAAGAACAATGATTCCAAGCACCACCCTCCTTTTGAAGCTTCCAGTCTGTTATTTGAACTCAATCAGCATGACAGAGTGATCTCCAGGCTTGTCCTCGTCAACACTCACACCTGTGTTTACGAGAGAATCACTGACATGATGTCAGCTGGTCTTTTTGTGGCAGGGCTGAAATGCAGTTTTTTTTTGTGATTCAGTTCATTTGCATGGCAAAGAGCGACTTTGCAATGAATTGCAATTCATCTGATCACTCTTCATAACATTCTGGAGTATATGCAAATTGCCATCATACAAACTGAGGCAGCAGACTTTGTGAAAATTAAATTGGCCACGACTGTATGTGACGTTCTAACCACAAGGACAGAGTTCTTCAGTTCTTAATGCACACAGCCAGTGATAATAAGACTTTGTCAGTGAGTTTTTAAAAATAAAAGAATGTGGCTTGAGGGAATTGTACTCTAACCCGGCTGTGTTGGGACTTGGGAATTTACCTGGTCGACAATACAGTGTGTGGAACATCTGACCTCTACAGTCACCATGGTTACAGGAAACCCCACAAGGAGTGGTGGAGTTGAAAGAGACAGGAAGAACATTCAACAGCTTTAAGGATGCGAAGGCCTTGTGAGTCAGAGTCAGACCATCAACGCTATCTCCTCCCTCCCTCCTCTCGCTCTGTCTCTCACGCTCTGTCTCTCTATCTGTGTCTCTCTCTCTCTCTCTTTCTCTCGCCTTCAATTCAATTCAAGGGGTTTTATCTCTCTCTCTCTCACTCTATCTCATCTGGATAGAGAGGGGTAAGAGTCTTGATTTCTCCCTTATTGGCACCTTGGCATGTTGTTCCCGTGACATTTGTTCCAGCAAACAAAATGCAAAGAAAGAAAAAATTGTTGGGTCTCTACCACTTCCTATTCTCACTCCCTATTCTCACTCCCTCACATTCACACTCCCTATTCTCACTCCCTCACATTCACACTCCCCATTCTCACTCCCTCACATTCACACTCCCTATTCTCACTCCCCATTCTCACTCCCTCATATTCACACTCCCTATTCTCACCCCCTCACATTCACACTCCCTATTCTCACTCCCTATTCTCACTCCCTCACATTCACACTCCCTATTCTCACTCCCCATTCTCACTCCCTCATATTCACACTCCCTATTCTCACTCCCTCACATTCACACTCCCTATTCTCACTCCCCATTCTCACTCCCTCATATTCACACTCCCTATTCTCACTCCCTCACATTCACACTCCCTATTCTCACTCCCTATTCTCACTCCCTCACATTCACACTCCCTATTCTCACTCCCCATTCTCACTCCCTCACATTCACACTCCCTATTCTCACTCCCCATTCTCACTCCCTCACATTCACACTCCCTATTCTCACTCCCCATTCTCACTCCCTCATATTCACACTCCCTATTCTCACTCCCTATTCCCACTCCCTCACATTCACACTCCCTATTCTCACTACCCATTCTCACTCCCTCACATTCACACTCCCTATTCTCACTCCCCATTCTCACTCCCCATTCTCATCCCCATTCTCACTCCCTCATATTCTCACTCCCTCAAATTCTCACTCCACGTTCACACTCCCCATTCTCACTCCCTCACATTCTCACTCCCTCATATTCTCACTCCCCATTCTCACTCCCTCATATTCTCACTCCCCATACTCAATCCCTCATATTCACACTCCCTATTCTCACTCCCCATTCTCACTCCCTCATATTCTCACTCCCCATTCTCACACCCTCATATTCACACTCCCTATTCTCACTCCCCGTTCTCACTCCCTCATATTCACACTCCCTATTCTCACCCCCCATTCTCACTCCCTCACATTCTCCCTCCCCATTCTCACTCCCCATTCTCACTCCCTCATATTCTCACTCCCCATTCTCACACCCTCATATTCACACTCCCTATTCTCACTCCCCATTCTCACTCCCTTATATTCACACTCCCTATTCTCACTCCCTCACATCCACACATCCACTGGGCCTAGTTGTAAAATAATTTATTTCAGTTTGACATCATAAACACTTGTGCTATCCAAAAATATATTTTTTTTACAATCCATGTTTATTTCAAAAAGTAGTGGTGTCTATTGTCTATTGTCTTGCTCCTTCCACTTTATTTCTAGCATATTTTTGTAGTAAATTATCCATGCCCTGAGAGTCATTTGCGTCAGTTGAGCCAAATCAACATCTTCTCCTCGTCAGGCTGATGGATTTGTCCATGAATCAAACTGAAGAGAAGACATTCCTCACAGATGTCTGTCCCCTCTCCCTCTCCCTCCCTCTCTCCCTCTCCCTCACTCTCTCCCTCTCTCTCTCCCTATCTTTCTCTCTCCCTCTCTCTCTCTCTATTTCTCTCTCCATCTATCCCTCTCTCTTTCTCTCTCCAGCTATCTCTCCCTCTCTCTCTCTCTCTCTCTCTCTCCCTCTCACTCTCTCTCTCTCCCTGTCCCTCCTCTCTCTCTCTCTCTCTCTCTTTCTCTCTCTCTCTCTCTCACTCCCTCTCTCTCTTTCTCTCTCTCTCTCTCTCTCTCTCTCTCTCTCTCTCCCTCTCTCTCTCTCTCTTTCTCTCTCGCTCTCTCTCTCTCTCTCTCTCCCTATCCCTCTATCTGTCTTCCTTTATCTCTCTCTTGGTAAGAGTGAACTCATCACGTTTTCCTGTTGATCATTCACAGGCCCCTGGATTGGCAAAGGTTGAACTACAGCTGTTTTGAATGGATGACAGTTGTTTGCGGTTGAACTGGCGACTGCACAAATATCAACCACTCCCGGGGGTCGATCACGGCCATACAATGTTCCATTTTTACGGCTTCTCGAAACAATATGAATGTGGCAATACAGATGTAGAAGGGAATCGACGACACAGTCACTCTCCCATATTCATCAGCCTGGCATCTGTGTTAGAATATGTCTCTTAACTCCACCATGAATACACTGAGGAACAACCCGAAACTCCTGAAATTCCAGGGTCCTTCAGCTTGTTGACACTCTCCCACAGACCTCATTACTGTAGGAAAAATAAAAATAGAGAGAGAAACAGAGAGAGGGAGGATTGACAGAGAGCAGAGAGAGGAGTTGATTGTGTGAGAGAAAGCTCTGTTCCAGAGATGGTAATTTCATGGGTGTTTAGCATTGGCCAGAGAAGTGATATGGTATGGTTGTCCTCTATCCCTGCCACCACCCACTCCCCCTGGCAGACTGCGGAGTGTTTTATTCACAGAGAGAGTTCAAGAAAATTTCACGCTCCTCTAGGCACTGATACACACTCATAGTTGCTTCATCGTCAAAGTTATTGTGGGTTGTAGCTCGTAACGCCAATCCAACAAAACTGGAAAATAAAGAAAGTGCTTGTTTCCATAAGACTTTAAAGTTTTGACAAATGCATGTAAAGTGATTGACGGGCCCACAAAACAAAGGATGAAGTTGGTGTTGTAAGGTATGGATATTTTAGAGGTATTTTGCAACTTTTGAAGGACAAATGAAACCAAGAGCCTCTAGGCCAGAGGCCCCAGTCTAGTTCAGTCTAGTTCAGTCTGGCACCAGTATGAACAGCCTGTTGTCCAAGTCAATGATTGGCCTGGCCCAACACAGGACAGCATGAGGACTTGGGACACAAGGCTTCCTCAGCAGAAAATATGTTCAGCAGATCAATGCTCTCCTTTGTACTAGGAGCCTTCCTCCTCCTCCTCCTGCGGGGAGGGGGCTAGAATACCACAGGGAAAAATTACGGTCCCCAAAAACAGTAGAACAGGACTGGAAAGACCCCACTGTCTTCCAGAGAGAGAGAGAGAGAGAGAGAGGGTGAGGGAGTGAGAGAGTGAGAGAGACTGTTCCCCATCCCTTCACGGGAAAAGATGATGGCCGATGTGGAACAGGACATGACACGCGGCACAGGAAGCTGAGCACAATAACAAGCAACTGATTTTTTAAATTTTATATAGACAACGACTCTTCGTTGGTGGGAAGGAGATTGTGTGTTTGTGTGTGTGTGCATCCGTGCGTGTCTATAAATGGCATGATTTCCTTGTTGCATGAAAACAAGGACATGTATACATCCCGAAATCCGTGCCCTCATCCGTCATCAACTTCCCTGTCTCCATAGGGACAGGATAATGGAACTGTCCGGAATGCCATGGCCCTCTGAGGGAAGATCTGAGAGGCCACTTGTTCTATTTACAGTGCGCTTGTGTGGATGTGTGTGTGTGTGTGTGTGTGTGTGTGTGTGTGTGTGTGTGTGTGTGTGCATGTGCATGTGTGTGCATGTGCAAGAGAGAAACGACCCTGGTGAACTCTCCATCAACTCTTTTAAGCTCTTTTTGTACTGTAGTGTAGACCTTTTGATTTCAATTTCAATCAGGGGAGAATGTCTGCATAGAACATAGAACATCATGCATAGAACATCATCAAAAACGCTGATTACTGTTTGACTGCCACAGTGTATTGAGCCTCAGATAGTGAGCAGAACCCCTAACCAGAGCCAGGGCAGGATGGGATGGGATCTGAACTGATTTGCTGACAGGTTGGACATCTTGTCTATTGACCTGTAGGAAGCATACCAGCCTAACAAGCATAATGTCAGTGCCCAGCCTGGCTGCAAGCCTCTCAGCCAAACGGATAATCCTCAACCACATCCAAGTGTGTAAACCCTGACCTTAACCCCATACCTCAGCCATGACCTTAACCCCATACCTCAGCCCTGACCTTTACCCCATACCTCAGCCCTGACCTTAACCCCATACCTCAGCCCTGACCTTAACCCCATACCTCAGCCCTAACCTTAACCCCATACCTCAGCCCTTACCTTAACCCAATACCTCAGCCCTGACCTTAACCCCAAACCTCAGCCCTAGCCTTAACCCCATACCTCAGCCCTAGCCTTAACCCCATACCTCAGCCCTGACCTTAACCCCATACCTCAACCCTGACCTTAACCCCATACCTCAGCCCTGACCTTAACCCCATGCCTCAGTGCTGCCAGTCAGGTATGAACTAGACCCAGAGGAACAGTGATGGGAAAGAACAGGGTGTACTGATGTGTGTGGGCGAGGGAACGGGAGGAGAGAGAGGGGAGGAGGTCTAGATTTGGGATGGGAGGTTGCTGTTTTCTTCTCTCATGGCTCTGATTCCTTCAGAGAATCAGTGTGGATCGTAGGCTCTTGTCTTGGCCCGCTGTAAAATATGTGGAAATGAAACGTTCTTCTGTAAAGAGAGGAGTTAGACAGACAGCGAGCAGCTGTGTGTGTTTGTGTGTGTGAGGATGTGTGTCTGTCTGTCCAAAAGCTCAACATGTTATCTCTGGCAACCGAGAGAGAAATATCACCACAAACTGTTGCTGAAGATCAACAGCGCTAATGATCCAGAAGAGAGAGTGACCCAAACCTGTTAAAAACACTGGTCAGCCCTACACCTGAACAAGTTCTAGAAGAAGCTAGAAGAAGCTTCAGACATACCAGTGTTTGTCTTGTCTCCTCTCCAGTCATCGTGCAGTTTTTAAGATCTTCTGTTGCCACCTTCTGCAGAGAAGTGTGTGTGTGTGTGTGTGTGTGTGTGTGTGTGTGTGTGTGTGTGTGTGTGTGTGTGTGTGTGTGTGTGTGTGTGTGTGTGTGTGTGTGTGTGTGTGTGTGGACAAGGATTTTGTGTGTGGATGAGTGTGTTGAGACATTTTTCCACTAGATAAATGTTTATGGCACATTGACTGTAGATGACACAAGGGTATACTGTAGGACGTTTTGTTTGTATGTATGTGTGTAGTCTGGTTTCAGGACGTCAGTTAGATGGTTAGGGTGGGGTGGGGAAGGGGGCGGGGCTGACTTCAACCTTGTTAAAGAGAAGTGTCTCTTTCCAGACACACACACACACACACTTCATAATTCAGGAAATGGACGTCACAAGATCTCGTCTTACAGTTCCCTCTGTAAGTATTGGTACAGTGAAGTCTAAATCATATTACATTTTCTCAGACACACACACACACACACACACACACCATCCCGCACACACACTCTTCATAATGGACATCACAAGATCATATTTCCCTCATGACATCTTTGTGGTCAAAAGAGACTCCTCTTCTGTTTTTTCTCGTTTATCACCTCCTGAAAGAAAGAGATGTTTGACCCGTCTATCCTGCACCCAGCTGTGGCCCAGCTTTAAGGGCCTGGTTGTTACATTTAAAAATGATGGCTGTGTTTTAGGGACAAGAGGTGCATTGTGTGTGACGGACAGAGGAGCATCTCTTTTAGGAATAGGATACACACAAACATGCACGCACGCACGCACACACACACACACACACACACACACACACAAACACAGAGAGAGAGAGAGAGAGAGAGAGAGAGAGAGAGAGAGATATTGAGTGAAGGTTGCAGACATGTATATTTAAAGCCAAACAGGAGGCCAGATTAACATTCTAGAACAAACGAGAAAGAGTGTATTTTTATTCTACTGATTAATATCATTATAGTTTAGTCAAAGGACAGATGTCAGCAAGCCTCCACTGATAAAGAGGGTACAGTCATGCTGAGTAGCTACAGTATAAAGCCAACCAACAACAGTCCTCTCCATCATTTTGTGTTTATCACAGAATCTCAGTGAGTACAGTCTCTCAAGCTGTGGTGAGTAGTAGTTCATGTTGAATTATGGCTGTAGTTAGTTTACTCATGCAGCATGCCTCCTACTGACTGTACGCCTCGGTAAGCTCCTTAAAAACAAATTATTTCACCACTATTAATGGACCACAGGGCTGGGATTAACAGGGAATAAGAGTGAAAGGTCAGCTCTGAGGAGGTCTGAGACCATGTGTTTATCTGTCCTCTCAGGCATAAACAGTTACAGGACACAATATGACACTGACATAGTTTGACTGACTGGTCATTCAGATCCAAGACTGCCTGAGACCATTTCATATGTTTTATTGTTGTTGTATTTTACCCCCTTTTTCTCCCTATTTTCGTGATATTCAGTTGGGATCCTGTCTCATCGCTGCAGCTCCCCAGAGGGCTCAGGAGAGGCAAAGGTCGAGGCATGCATCCTTCGAAACATGACCCGCCAAACCGCGCTTCTTAACACCCACCCGCTTAACCCAGAAGCCAGCCGCACCAGTGTGCCAGAGGAAACACTGTTCAACTGACAACCGAAGTAAGCCTGCAAGCACCCGGCCCGCCACAAGGGGTCACTAGAGCGCGATGAGCCAAGTAAAAACCCCCTCGGCCAAACCCTCTCCTATCCCGGACGATGCTGGGCCAATTGTGCGGCGCGCTATGGGACTCCCGGTCACAGCCGATTGTGACACAGCCTGGGATCGAACCCGGGTCTGTAGTGACCGCTCGGGAGCCTCCAAGCTGAGATAATTTCATGAGGTAAACAGTACTGATGTTGGAAACAAACAAACAGTCTTGTCATCCAAAGTTACATTTGCTTATTTTCTAAGCAATAATTGAATAATAAGTAATTATCCGATTGAATTTTACAATATTTGTAATTAATAATATTTTAATAATTTACTTAAATCAGAGTATAGTCTGGGTATGGTAGTATTATGGTACTGTTGTCGTGACAACACTATAAAGACCTTCACAGACAGTCTGGTGTAGTTGTTAGCTCCTCAGACTCCAGACCACACATACCCCTTGTCATGTATTGTCATGTTGTGTCCTGTTCCTGTTCTTTCTCTTCACCCTGTCTCCCTCTGCTGGTCGTATTAGGTTACCTTTTCTTCCCCTCTTTCCCCCAGCTGTTCCTTGTCTTCTCTAACTACCTCGTTCACCCCTTTTCCCACCTGTTCCCTTTTTCCCTCTGATTAGGTCTCTATATCTCTCTCTGTTTCTGCTTCTGTCTTTGTCGGATTCTCGTTTGTGTTTCTCATGCCTGAACCAGACTATCGTCGTGTTTGCTGCAACCTTGTCCTGTCCTGTCGGAATCTGCCTGTTCATCTAACCTTGTCCTGTCCTGTCGGAATCTGCCTGTCCATCTGAGCCTACGTGTGTTTCGTCATTAAAGAAACTCTGTTTTGTTAATTCGCTTTTGGGTCCTCATTCACGCACCTGACAGAAGAATCCGACCAAGAATGGACCCAGCGACTTCGGATCCTCTCCACTCAGCCGTCGAGATCCAGGGAGCGATGCTAGGCAGACACGAGCAGGAATTGTCTGCTGCTCGACATGCCGTTGAGACCCTGGCCACCCAAGTCTCCAACCTCACAGAACAGGTTCACCATCTCCGCCTCGATCCACTGGCCACTTCCAGGGCTTTCGAATCTCCGGAGCCCAGAATCAATAACCCGCCGTGTTACTCTGGGGAGCCCACTGAATGCCGCTCGTTCCTCACCCAGTGTGATATTGTGTTTTCTCTCCAGCCCAACACTTACTCCAGGAGCACTGCTCGTATCGCCTACGTCATATCTCTCCTTACTGGACGGGCTCGTGAGTGGGGCACGGCAATCTGGGAGGCAAGGGCTGAGTGTACTAACCAGTATCAGGACTTTAAGGAGGAGATGATACGGGTTTTTGATCGATCTGTTTTTGGGGAGGAGGCTTCCAGGGCCCTGTCTTCCCTATGTCAAGGTAATCGATCCATAACAGACTACTCTATTGAGTTTCGCACTCTTGCTGCCTCCAGTGACTGGAACGAGCCGGCTTTGCTCGCTCGTTTTCTGGAGGGTCTCCGCGCAGAGGTAAAGGATGAGATTCTCTCCCGGGAGGTTCCTTCCAGCGTGGATTCCTTGATTGAACTCGCTATTCGCATAGAGCGACGGGTTGATCTTCGTCACCGAGCTTGTGGAAAGGAGCTCGCGTTCTCCGTTGCCCCCCTCTCCGCATCACTACCATCTTCCTCTGCCGGCTCGGGTGCTGAGCCTATGCAGCTGGGAGGTATCCGCATCTCGACTAAAGAGAGGGAACGGAGAATCACCAACCGCCTCTGTCTCTATTGCGGTTCCGCTGGTCATTTTGTCACTTCATGTCCAGTAAAAGCCAGAGCTCATCAGTAAGCGGAGGGCTACTGGTGAGCGCTACTACTCCTGTCTCTCCTTCAAGATCCTGCACTACCTTGTCGGTCCATCTACGCTGGACCGGTTCGTCAGCTTCCTGCAGTGCCTTGATAGACTCTGGGGCGGAGGGCTGTTTTATGGACGAGACCTGGGCTCGGGAACATGACATTCCTCTCAGACAGTTAAGGGAGCCCACGGCCTTGTTCGCCTTGGATGGTAGTCCTCTCCCCAGGATTCAGCGTGAGACGCTACCTTTAACCCTCACTGTCTCTGGTAATCAAAGCGAAACCATTTCTTTTTTAATTTTTCGTTCACCTTTTACACCTGTTGTTTTGGGCCATCCCTGGCTAGTTTGTCATAATCCTTCTATTAATTGGTCTAGTAATTCTATCCTCTCCTGGAACGTCTCTTGTCATGTGAAATGTTTAATGTCTGCTATCCCTCCTGTTTCCTCTGTCTCTTCTTCACAGGAGGAGCCTGGTGATTTGACAGGGGTGCCGGAGGAATATCACGATCTGCGCACGGTGTTCAGTCGGTCCAGGGCCACCTCTCTTCCTCCACACCGGTCGTATGATTGTAGTGTTGATCTCCTTCCGGGAACCACTCCCCCCCGGGGTAGACTATACTCTCTGTCGGCTCCCGAACGTAAGGCTCTCGAAGATTATTTGTCTGTAGCTCTTGACGCCGGTACCATAGTCCCCTCCTCCTCTCCCGCCGGAGCGGGGTTTTTTTTTGTCAAGAAGAAGGACGGGTCTCTGCGCCCCTGCATAGATTATCGAGGGCTGAATGACATAACAGTGAAGAATCGTTATCCGCTTCCTCTTATGTCTTCAGCCTTCGAGATCCTGCAGGGAGCCAGGTTTTTCACTAAGTTGGACCTTCGTAACGCTTACCATCTCCGTGCGCATCAGGGAGGGGGACGAGTGGAAGACGGCATTTAACACTCCGTTAGGGCACTTTGAATACCGGGTTCTTCCTTTCGGCCTCGCTAACGCTCCAGCTGTCTTTCAGGCATTAGTCAATGACGTCCTGAGAGACATGCTGAACATCTTTGTTTTCGTTTACCTTGACGATATCCTGATTTTTTCACCGTCACTCCAGATTCATGTTCAGCACGTTCGACGTGTCCTCCAGCGCCTTTTAGAGAATTGTCTTTTTGTGAAGGCTGAGAAGTGCACGTTTCATGCCTCCTCCGTCACATTTCTCGGTTCTGTTATTTCCGCTGAAGGCATTAAGATGGATCCCGCTAAGGTCCAAGCTGTCATTGATTGGCCCGTCCCTAAGTCACGCGTCGAGCTGCAGCGCTTTCTCGGCTTCGCGAACTTCTATCGTCGTTTCATCCGTAATTTCGGTCAGGTGGCAGCTCCTCTCACAGCCCTTACTTCTGTCAAGACGTGCTTTAAGTGGTCCGTTTCCGCCCAGGGAGCTTTTGATCTCCTCAAGAATCGTTTTACATCCGCACCTATCCTTGTTACACCTGACGTCTCTAGACAGTTCGTTGTCGAGGTTGACGCGTCAGAGGTGGGCGTGGGAGCCATTCTTTCTCAGCGCTCCCTCTCTGACGACAAGGTCCACCCTTGCGCGTATTTTTCTCATCGCCTGTCGCCGTCGGAACGTAACTATGATGTGGGAAACCGCGAACTGCTCGCCATCCGCTTAGCCCTAGGCGAATGGCGACAGTGGTTGGAGGGGGCGACCGTTCCTTTTGTCGTTTGGACTGACCATAGGAACCTTGAGTACATCCGTTCTGCCAAACGACTTAATGCGCGTCAGGCTCGTTGGGCGCTGTTTTTCGCTCGTTTCGAGTTCGTGATTTCTTATCGTCCGGGCTCTAAGAACACCAAGCCTGATGCTTTATCTCGTCTCTTCAGTTCTTCAGTAGCCTCCACTGACCCCGAGGGGATTCTCCCTGAGGGGCGTGTTGTCGGGTTGACTGTCTGGGGAATTGAGAGGCAGGTAAAGCAAGCACTCACTCACACTCCGTCGCCGCGCGCTTGTCCTAGGAACCTTCTTTTCGTTCCCGTTCCTACTCGTCTGGCCGTTCTTCAGTGGGCTCACTCTGCCAAGTTAGCCGGCCACCCTGGCGTTCGGGGTACGCTTGCTTCCATTCGCCAGCGTTTTTGGTGGCCCACCCGGGAGCATGACACGCGTCGTTTCGTGGCTGCTTGTTCGGTCTGCGCGCAGACTAAGTCCGGTAACTCCCCTCCTGCCGGCCGTCTCAGGCCGCTTCCCATTCCCTCTCGACCGTGGTCTCACATCGCCTTAGATTTTGTCACCGGACTGCCTTCGTCAGCGGGGAAGACTGTTATTCTTACGGTTGTCGATAGGTTCTCTAAGGCGGCTCATTTTATTCCCCTTGCTAAGCTTCCTTCTGCTAAAGAGACGGCACAAATCATCATCGAGAATGTTTTCAGAATTCATGGCCTTCCGTCAGACGTCGTTTCGGACAGAGGTCCGCAATTCACGTCTCAATTTTGGAGGGAGTTTTGCCGTTTGATTGGGGCTTCCGTCAGTCTCTCTTCCGGCTTTCACCCCCAGTCTAACGGTCAAGCAGAACGGGCCAATCAGACTATTGGTCGCATCTTACGCAGTCTTTCTTTTCGTAACCCTGCGTCTTGGTCAGAACAGCTCCCCTGGGCAGAATACGCCCACAACTCGCTTCCTTCGTCTGCGACCGGGCTATCTCCTTTTCAGAGTAGCCTCGGGTACCAGCCTCCGCTGTTCTCATCTCAGTTCGCCGAGTCCAGCGTCCCCTCCGCTCAGGCTTTTGTCCAACGTTGCGAGCGCACCTGGAAGAGGGTCAGGTCTGCACTTTGCCGTTATAGGGCGCAGACTGTGAGAGCTGCTAATAAGCGTAGAAGCGTAGTCCTAGATATTGTCGCGGTCAGAGAGTTTGGCTCTCCACTCAGAACCTTCCCCTTAAGACAGCCTGTCCATCTGAGCCTACGTGTGTTTCGTCATTAAAGAAACTCTGTTTTGTTAATTCGCTTTTGGGTCCTCATTCACGCACCTGACACCCCTGGTGACATGGATACGAATCTCATCTCCACTCTTTCTCTAAAATCACATTTTATTGGTCACCTACACATGTTTAGCATATGTTATTGTGCGTTTAGCGAAACGCTTGTGTTTCTACTGTAGCTCCAACAGTGCAGTAATATCTAACAAGTAATATCTAACAATTTCACAACAATACACACAATAAACACCAATCTAAGTACAGGAATGGAATTATATATATATGGACGAGCAATGTCAGAGCGGCAAATATTTAGATACAGTAGCATAGAATAGAATACAGTATATACAAATGAGATAAGTAATTCAAAATATGTCAACATTATTAGAGTGACTAGTGTTCCATTATTAAAGTGGCCAGTGATTTCAAGTCTATGTATATAGGCAGCAGTCTCTAATGTGCTAGTGATGGCTATTTAACAGTCTGATGGCCTTGAGATAGAAGCTGGTTTTTAGTCTCTCAGCCCCAGCTTTGATTCATCACCCCAGGTGATGCATTGTGCAGACCACACCCCCCTCTGGAGAGCCCTGCGGTTGCGGGCGGTGCAGTTGCCATACCAGGCGGTGATACGGCCCGACCGGATGCTCTCAGTTGTGCACCTGTAAAAGTTTGTGAGGGTTTTAAATGCCAAGAAACATTTTTTCAGCCTTCTGAGGTTGAAGAGGCGCTGTTGCACATTCTTCACCACACTGTCTGTGTGGGTGGACCATTTCAGTTTGTCAGTGTTGTGTACGCCGAGGAACTTGAAGCTTTCCACCTTCTCCACTGCGGCCCGTCAATGTGGATAGGGGGGTTTGCCCTCTGCTGTTTCCTGAAGTCCACGATCATCTCCTTTTGTTGATATTGAGTGAGAGGTTATTTTCCTGGCACCACACTCCGAGGGCCCTCACCTCCTCCCTGTAGGCCGTCTCATTGTTGTTGGTAATTAAGCCTACCACTGTTGTGTTGTCTGCAAACTTGATGATTGAGTTGGAGGCGTGAGCTGAGCACACACCCTTGTGGGCCCCAGTGTTGAGGATCAGCGAAGTGGAGGTGTTGTTTCCTACTTTCACCACCTGGGTGCGGCCTGTCAGGAAGTCCTGGACCCAGTTGCACAGGGCTGGGTTCAGACCCAGGGCCTCTAGCTTAATGATGGGCTTAATGATGAGCTTTAGACTACCAATAACTATAGAAAAGAAATACTATCAAATATATTTCTCATTGTTTGGCTTAAGATGGAGTAGTTATTGTCCTGACCTGACGTCACCTGAGCTGTAAAACCTCTGTGTTATCATCAACCAGTGGCAGTGTGTGAGGGGAGTGGAGGGCAAATTCTGAGGTTTAGGATTGTAAGGTCATGGTGATGTGGTTTACTGTACTCTACGTTACTTTGCTTGACTTTGACACTTTGAAACGCTTGTGAGAGTCACTGAATCTTGTTTTTATCAAAATCTCCTCTTTTGTATATCGCCCTCTAGTGCTCCTATCCATTGGCATACCTCTCTGGCATACACAGGCCAGTACTGTATATAATCTCATTGTTACTCTCCCATGGACTTGAATGACCTTTGTGTCCCAAAGCTGAACAGGAAGAGGGGGATACCCACCCTCTCTCTTTCTTTTCTCTCTCCCATGACATCATACCGCTCCTGTCAGTACGTATCCTTCTGTTTTTCTCCTCAGAATCCTAACATGCACGCACGCACACAATAACACACACACACACACACACACACACGTGACAAAGAGGGCGCAGAGGGAGAGGCCCTAGAAAGCAATGGTGAAAGGGAGATAGGGAGGGATGGACAGATCTACACATGATGTCATTGACTAAATTGTTTGTGAAATGTGGTGATACTCTTTCTCTTAATGTAATTTCAACCTTAACCCTAAACCCCCTAGAAATAGCATTTGACCGCACGGGGACTAACAAAATCCTTGTCCACACACACACACACACACACACACACACACACACACACACACACACACACACACACATCAGCTGAATTTTGTTTGCCTGGACTCATTTTGTGTTTGTGTGTATGTATATGTGGGGGTGCATATTTGTGTGTGTGTGTGTGTGTGTGTGTGTGTTTGCTGAAGCTCAAGGCTCTGGGGATCTCAGGCTGAGAACAGCAGGGCTTGGCCCTCCAGTATTCCAGGGGTCTTTGAGGGCCTGACACCTGTGTGATTGCCTCACACTGCTGGAATGAGACGTCTGTGGTCTGAGACCCAGACACATTTGTGTTGGAACAGGATCCAGCTGCAGTGTGTGTGTGTGTGTGTGTGTGTGTGTGTGTGTGTGTGTGTGTGTGTGTGTGTGTGTGTGTGTGTGTGTGTGTGTGTGTGTGTGTGTGTGTGTGTGTGTGTGTGTGTTTGTGTGTGTGTGTGTGTGTGTGCGTGTGTGTGTGTGGACAAGGATTTTGTTAGTCCCCGTGCGGTCAAATGCTATTTCTAGGGGGTTAAGGTTGGAATTACATTAAGGGTTAGGAGCTGGGGTTAGTTTTAGGGTTGGGGTTAGGAGCTAGGGTTAGGTTTAGGGTTAGGAGCTGGGGTTAGTTTTAGGGTTAGGGTTAGGAGCTAGGGTTAGGAGCTAGGGTTAGGTTTAGGGTTAGAAGATGGGGTTTGTTTTAGGGTTAGGAGCTAGGGTTAGGGTTAGGGATAGGAGCTGGGGTTAGTTTTAGGGTTAGGGTTAGGAGCTAGGGTTAGGGTTAAGGTTAGGAGCTGGGGTTAGTTTTAGGGTTAGGGTTAGGAGCTAGGGTTAGAAGCTAGCCAATTGCATTATAGTCCACTGTCATTGAACAGTCTGTAACCTCCAACGCATTAACGACATACAGTTTAACACCACTGAGGATACAATTACACCAAGGAAAAGGACTAGAGAGTGGTGCACCAGTCTAATAGAGCCCACTAACAAAACTCCATGACAAATTGATAAGATATGGAGTGCATTCATAATACATTCAATATGTTGATGACGCTATCAACCATGATGAACTGGAATACAGTGCCATTCACAATGATGAGAGATTGGCATGAACCACAAGGTGGGATTAACCATCATTTCCAGATAATTGACGTGGACAAAAGCCAATCCCACTCCAGCCAGAGATACCTCTATAATCCACCAGTCTGAAGAGCCTTTGTACCATCCCCTGTTGCCAGATGGCCTTTTCGGAATGTCCGTATGGGTCAAATGTTCCGATTTTGGAAAACTGGTCCTTTTCGCACGCTGGGGTACAGGCTCCTTTCTTTTCCCAGCTGTGACGGGAATTCCTAGACTGTTGCACAACGAACGAACAAGCCAATCAGGGCTCCAACCAGCTCCAACAGGTCTCCCTGATGGAGAACACATGGGACTGCCATGGTGATCCACTACAGTGATCACATTCCACAGCAGACCCCAAAGCAGACCCCACAACAGATCCCTCTCTACCTGGAGAACATTCTACTGCCTCATCCACACCACAGGAATAACCTCTGACATTTAACACACATGTAGTGTTCATATAAATACCAGAGGATTAGGAGGACATCTAGTCAACCCCTTGACCTGTGTTGTAGGAACTGTGTGTGTGTGTGTGTGTGTGTGTGTGTGTGTGTGTGTGTGTGTGTGTGTGTGTGTGTGTGTGAGCCCCACGTCTGTAGAATTGGGCTCTGAGTCTAAACACATTAAGGCTAATGTAAACGGGGCCCGCAGCAGCCTGTCAGACAGACTGTGTTAAACAAGGAGACGTCACTCCTTCACTCCTCCATGAGAAACAAAGAGAGAGACGACAAATGACACACATCTGTCTATTCATCGTCTATCCTCCTTCTTTCCTCTTTTCATTCCCCTCTCTTTTTCCTGGAGGGAGAGACACGAGACAATGAGTCAGGGGAACTGTGTGTTTTAACAGGAGGTGAGAGCAGGAGGAGCGGGTGTTGACGTAGAACCGGTCTCACTGGTCCCCTTTCTCTCCCTGTCTGGATGCAGGGGTTTCCAAGTATTTTTCCAGATGACTTCATTTTCAGCAGCCAGACAGTATACAGTATCCATATAATAGTTTATTCATATTGCATGTGATTCTTCTACAAGCATTTTAATATAAACAGGTCCTGGGAGGTTTTCAGAACTTGGCTATGTAACCATGGGGACAGAGAGACGGACGGGAAGCTGATTGGCTGACCTCTCGCTAGCTGGATCAGTGAGATCTAATAGCACTCTCATATCTAAATATCATCTCCACAGACGTTTATTTATTCTGTTTGATTCCTCCTCAGGCCAGCCCCCCCCCCCTCACTTTCCCCACTAAGGGGAAACAGAAACCCTTCGTCCCCCTGGGCACAGTGGAGAATTGCGTGGGACATTGATTCTCAGGGTGTGTGTCCAAGAGAAACATGGAGGCCAAGACAGGGTGCAGAACAGGCTGAACTCCCCCAGAACCCATCTGGCTCTGTGGGAGGCAGAGGGACAGAATACAGGGTCCTGGTTCTTATGTCATACAGCCTTCCTCCCTTTACTCCTACTTCCTTGATGTCATTCTGAAAAGGATCTGAACCCTGAGGGTTGGATCGGTGAAATCAGTGTAGGGCGGAAACCTTATAAAAACGGATCTGTTTGTGATGGGATAAGTAAGAGACAGCGCCCAGTCTACTGCACCATCAGTCACCCCATAGATCTTCCTCTCTACATGAAACACATGCTCCATTCTCAGCATAGTCAGGAACCAGTGGCAGCATTCAAGTGCCCACACTTAAATCTCCACATTGGAGAAGCAAGATAAGGTACATTTTATGGACTTTTAATGCCCACATTTAAAGGGCCTCAGTGTGAGGCAATGGCTGTCAGCAATCGGTCTCATAGTGATGACATCAGAGGACAGGACACACATGCTGTACAGTATCATTCCTTCCTCCCCACGTCTCAGCCGTCCTGTTTAGATTGCTGTGTGGCAGTGGCAGCAGCAAGGGACTTTTAGTAATATTGGAAATGATGACAGCATCCTGATCTACAACAAAGTAAATAACGGGTGGAATAAATAGCTTAGATTTTATTTATTTTTATTTCACCTTTATTTAACTAGGCAAGTCAGTTAAGAACAAATTCTTTGGTTGTACAGTATCCGGTCAAAAGTTTGGACACACTGACTCATTCCAGGGTTTTTCTTCATTTTACTATTTTCTACATTGTAGAAAGTTTTGGCTCTCTACGGAAACAATGGTTGCCAATAAACACAATGAGAGAGAAAGACCACCCCAAGCAAACCCTGGATGCACCCTATATAGGCCCCCCCATATCAGACCTATGCCCCTTCTGCCCACCCCATGCCCCCGCCCCTGCGGCAAGGACCTCAACATGACAGCAGGACCTATGCCCAGGCCGTGAGCAGAGCAACAGGCCCAACCCCCACTATTACACCCACCCAAGCCCCATCCTGAGACCTAAGAGGTATGTATCAGATGCTCAACATGCTCTGCTCACACCTACTGTGATGGTCCGGGCCTGAACCACACAAAAACGACACTAGACACTATGGAACACAAAGTTTTTACTATCTCATCCTGGAATATCCAAGGCCTGAGGTCATCTGCCTTTGGCCTAAAGAGCAGGAACCGAGGCTTCATCAAAGAAATTGGAAATACAGGCATTGTCATCCTACAAGAAACATGGCAAGAAGGAGACGGACCCTCTGGTTGCCCTCTAGGTTACAGAGAGCTGGTAGTCCCATCCACCAAACTACCAGGTGTGAAACAGGGAAGATACTCAGGGGGTATGCTAATTATGTATAGAGCAGACCTAACCCATTCTATTAAATAAGTCAAAACAGGAACATTTTACATTTGGCTAGAAATGAATAAGGAAATTATTTCAACAGAGAAAAATGTCCTCATGTGTGCTACCTATATCCCCCCAATAGAATCCCCATACTTTAACGATGACAGCTTCTCCATGCTAGATAGGGAGATCAATCTACCAAAAAACAATTAGGCAGCAACAAATTCAATCCCTTCTAGACAATTTCCTGGACAAAAGGTTTCACTGTAACAGTGAAGGTGTAAACTTGGCAGTATAACACATAAATGCTATATTTGACCTGTCAGCTTCCCTATCAAATCTAAAAAATTAAAGCAGACAACCTAAGAAAATTAACGACAAATGGTTTGATGAAGAATGCGAAAACCTAAGAAAGAAATTGAGAAACATATCCAACCAAAAACATAGAGACCCAGAAAATCTGAGGTACGCCTTCACTAAGGTGAATCACTAAAACAATCCAGAAAACCTGAGTCTACGCCTCCACTACGGTGAATCACTAAAACAATCCAGAAAACCTGAGTCTACGCCTCCACTACGGTGAATCAATTAAACAATCCAGAAAACCTGAGTCTACGCCTCCACTACGGTGAATCACTAAAACAATCCAGAAAACCTGAGTCTACGCCTCCACTACGGTGAATCACTAAAACAATCCAGAAAACCTGAGTCTACGCCTCCACTACGGTGAATCACTAAAACAATCCAGAAAACCTGAGTCTACACCTCCACTACGGTGAATCACTAAAACAATCCAGAAAACCTGAGTCTACGCCTCCACTACGGTGAATCACTAAAACAATCCAGAAAACCTGAGTCTACGCCTCCACTACGGTGAATCACTAAAACAATCCAGAAAACCTGAGTCTACGCCTCCACTACGGTGAATCACTAAAACAATCCAGAAAACCTGAGTCTACGCCTCCACTACGGTGAATCACTAAAACAATCCAGAAAAACACTACGGGAAAAAAGGAACAGCACGTCAGTAATCAACTCAATGTAATTGAAGAATCCATAGAATCGAAACACTTCTAGGAAATCTCTAAACAAACAACAACACGAAGAGTTATCAATCCAAAATGGAGACTTCTCTATAACAAAGAACAAACAGCAAAAACATATACATGATCAAATACAAATCTTGAAATCAACCATTAAAGACTACCAGAACACACGGGATTCTCCAATCACATTGAATGAACTACAGGACAAAATACAAACCCTCCAAATCAAAAAGGCTTGTGGGGTTGATAGTATCCTCAATGAAATGCTAAATATATACAGACCACAAATTCCACACCCTAATTGACAAACAAACCAAAACAAAGGCAAAGTCTTCTTATGCTTTGTTGATTTAAAAAAAAGCTTTCGACTCAATTTGGCATGAGGGTCTGCTATACAAATTGATGGGAGGTGGTGTTGAGGGAAAAACATTATAAAATCCATGTACAGAAACAATAAGTGTGCGGTTAAAATTGGCAAGAAACACACACATTTCTTTCCACAGGGCCGGGGGGTGAGACAGAGATGCAGCTTAAGCCCCACCCTCTTCAACATATACAGCTCTGTAAAAAATGAAGAGACCACTGCAAAATTATCAGTTTCTCTGGTTTTACTATGTCTAGGTATGTTTATAGGTAAGTGTTTGGGTAAAATTAACATTTTTGTTTTATTCTATAAACTACTGACAACATTCCTCCCAAATTCCAAATAAAAAAATGGTCATTTAGAGCACTAATTTGCAGAAATTGACAATTGGTCAAAATAAAATAAAAGTTGTTGTTAGACCTCGAATAATGCCAAGAAAATAAGTTCATATTCATTTTTAAACAACACAATACTAATGTTTTAACTTAGTAATAGTTCAGAAATCAATATTTTTCAATCACAGCTTTCATGCGTCTTGGCGTGCTCTCCACCAGTCTTTCACATTGATGTTGGGTGACTTTATGCCACTCCTGGCGCAAAAGTTCAAGCAACTTGGCTTGTGACCATCCATCTTCCTCTTGATCACATTCCAGACGTTTCCAACGGGGTTCAGGTCAGGACATTGGGCTGGCCATGACAGGGTCTTGATCTGGTGGTCCTCCATCCACATCTTGATTGACCTGTCTGTGTAGCATGGAGCATTGTCCTGCTGGGGAAACCAATCCTCAGAGTTGGGGAACATTGTCAGAGAAGAAGGAAGAAGGTTTTCTTCCAGGACAACCTTGTACGTGGCTTGATTCATGTGTCCTTCACAAAGACAAATCTGCCTGATTCCAACCTTGCTGAAGCACCCCCAGATCATCACTGATCCTCCTCCAAATGTCACAGTGGGTGCGAGACACTGTGGCTTGTAGGCCTCTCCAGGTCTCACACCCACTGTGAAATTTGGTGGAGGATTGGTGATGATCTGGGGATTGCCCTAGAGCAAAGAAAAAACTATACATACCTCGGCCTAAACATCAGCACCACAGGTAACTTCCACAAAGCTGTGAACGATCTGAGTGACAAGGCAAGAAGGGACTTCTATGCCATCAAAAGGAACATAAAATTCAACATACCAATTAGGATCTGGCTAAAAATACTTGAATCCGTTATAGAACCCATTGCTCTTTATGGTTGTGAGGTCTGGGGTCTGCTCACCAACCAAAAATTCACAAAATGGGACAAATACCAAATTGAGACTCTGCATGCAGAATTCTGCAAAAATATCCTCCCGTGTACAATGTAAAACACCAAATAATGTTTGAGTGTGTTTGGGTGTGTTTGGGTGTGTTTGGGTGTGTGTGTGTGTGTGTGTGTGTGTGTGTGTGTGTGTGTGTGTGTGTGTGTGTGTGTGTGTGTGTGTGTGTGTGTGTTAATTCCCCCAACACACTCCCACAGATGTCTGTTGAGTCACTTCACCTATGACTGCCAGTGATAGTAGTAGGGGTTAGCTGAAGCATTTGGAGAAGAGCAACATTATATTGAATGGAATAATGTGTAGCTACTGTATGCAGCAATGTGCATAGCATGTGTCACTGCAGTGGGCTTACAGGGTTAAACACTAATCACAGCCAGGCCTGGTCACCCTCTATTACTCTACATTACTTGGCTCTCTCTAAACATGGACCAGAAGGGAAGCCTGACAGACTTATGGAATCACAGCAACTTTTGGGGGCTTGGAAACTGTTCTAGAATGTACCATTTTGTTTTAGAATATCAGTGTTCTCACCCTTCTACAACGTCAGAATTCCTAGAATGTCTGTAGTTCAGAGTGTTTACGTTGCACTGCATTTCTAGAATGTGTGTCATGTATGTGCTGTTCTGGGCTGTGTAAGTAGAGAATGGATTGTGTTGTGGAATGTGGAGTGCCGTTGACCCTCGGGCGTGGTCCTTGGCTTCCTGTGTTGTTATGGTGACTGCTGGTGTTTCCTGCATGGGGAACAGCACAGCGGATTGGGGCCGTGTTTTTGACTCAGCAAGAATATTAGACGCTGAGAAATCATGCCTACCATGCTGGTCTGGAAATGTCAGTGATGAAGTAGGCTTTCACATTAGCCTCTTGCTTCATGCGTAATGCTAGATTCATTGGTGGTGGGTCTCTGTTTCCCTCTCTCTCTCCCCTCTCTCTTTCATCTCTCTCAGACACACATACAGCATGAACACACACACACACCCGTGCTTTTGCCCTCTATGACATGGTGAGGTAACTGGGAATGTGTAACATTGTTTTTACATCTTTACATCATCACATCACAAACCCAAGGTCAGCTATTGTCACCCTGTGTGTGTGTGTGTGTGTGCGTGTGTGTATATATATATATATTATGGGCAGAATGTAAGTATTCTCTGTAAAAGCTGCGAATTGTGTCAAAACTTGAGTGGCACAGGGTTTCTTTGGAGCATCATCACCTGGTTGGATCAGAAGATAAGATGTGGGATTACATGACCATGGTGTGGAAAATAGACTTCTTTGTAGCAGAAACAGGAATTTAGACATTTATATCCTTTATTCTCACGCTCTCTGGGGCTCTCTCTCTCTAAGTTTGAGTCAGTCACAGTGGTCAGGTATTCTAACACTTATAACACTCTGTTTAGGGCCAAGTAGTGTTCTAGTTCTATTTTTTTTGTTAATTCTTTCCAATGTGTCACGTCAACTAATTATCTTTTTGTTTTACCAGGTAAGTTGACTGAGAACACATTCTCATTTGCAGCAACGACCTGGGGAATAGAGGGGGATTAATGAGCCAATTGTAAACTGGGGATTATTAGGTGACCGTGATGGTTTGAGGGCCAGATTTGGGAATTTAGCCAGGACACCAGGGTTAACACCAGGGTTAACACCCCTACTCTTACAATAAGTGTCATGGGATATTTAATGACCTCAGAGAGTCAGGACACCCAATCCGAAAGACTGCACCCTACACAGGGCAGTGTCCCCAATCACTGCCCTGGGGAGTTAGGATATTTTTTTAGACCAGAGGAAAGAGTGCCTCCTTCTGGCCCTCCAACACCACTTCCAGCAGCATCTGGTCTCCCATCCAGGAACTGACCAGGACCAACCCTGCTTAGCTTCAGAAACAAGCCAGCAGTGGTATGCAGGGTGGTATGCTGCTCATGACTTGGTTGAGTCTAATTGTGTTGCTCTCCTGGGGCTCTGTGGGATGTGTTTGTGTTTGTGAACAGAGCCCTAGGACCAGCTTGCTTAGGGGACTCTTCTCCAAGGTTCATCACTCTGTAGGTGATGGCTTTGTTATTGAAGCTTTGGGGATCTATTTCTTTTAGGTGGTTGTAGAATTTAAATGCTATTTTCTGGATTTTGATAATTAGCAGGTATCGGCCTAATTCTGCTCTGCATGCATTATTTGGTGTTTTACATTCTACACAGAGGATATCTTTGCAGAATTCTGCATGCAGAGTCTCAATTTGGAGTTTGTCCCATTTCGTGAATTATTGGTTGATGAGCGGGGACCCCAGACCTCACAACCATAAAGGGCAAAGGGCTCTATAACTTATTCAAGTATTTTTAGCCAAATCCTATTTGGTATGTTGAATTTTATGTTCCTTTTGATGGCATAGAAGTGCCTTCTTGCCTTGTCGCTCAGCTCGTTCACAGCTTTGTGGAAGTGACCTGTGGCGCTGATGTTTAGGCCAAGGTATGTATAGTTTTTTGTGTGCTCTAGGGCAATGGTGTCTAGATGGAATTTTAATTTGTGGTCCTGGCGACTGAACTTTTTTGGAACACCATTATTTTGGTATTACTGAGATTTACTGTCAGGGCCCAGGTCTGACAGAATCTGTGCATAAGATCTAGGTGCTGCTGTAGGCCCTACTTGGTTTGTGACAGAAGCACCAGATCATCAGCAAACAGTAGACATTTGACTTCCGATTCTAGAAGGGTGAGGCCGGGTGCTGCAGACTTTTCTAGTCCCCTCGCCAATTCGTTGATATATACAGTGGGGCAAAAAAGTATTTATTCAGCCACCAATTGTGCAAGTTCTCCCACTTAAAAAAGATGAGAGAGGCCTGTAATTTTCATCAATAAGTACACTTCAACTATGACAGACAAAATGAGAGAAAAAAATACAGAAAATAACCAGGCATCCCTTCAGGCAGAGGATGCCTGGTTATTCTTTAAAAGTGCTTTTCTCGCCATCTTATATAAGCATGCCCCTTTCAAAAAATGTAGAACTAAGAACAGATATAGCCCTTGGTTCACTACAGACCTGACTGCCCTTCACCAGCACAAAAACATCCTGTGGCGGACTGTAATAGCATTGAATAGTCTCCGCGATATGCAACTGTTCAGGGAAGTCAGGAACCAATACACACTGTCAATCAGGAAAGCAAAGGCTAGCTTTTTCAAACAGAAATTTGCATCCTGTAGCTCTAACTCTAAAAAGTTTTGGGACACTGTAAAGTCCATGGAGAACAAGAGCACCTCCTCCCAGCTGCCCACTGCACTGAGGTTAGGCAACACGGTCACCACCGACAAATCCATGATAATCGAAAATGTCAACAAGCATTTATCTACGGCTTGCCATGCTTTCCTCCTGGCTACCCCAACCCCGGCCATCAAAACCTGGACCCATACAAATCAGCTGGGCTAGACCATCTGGACCCTCTCTTTCTAAAAATTATCTGCCTCTATTGTTGCAACCCCTATTACCAGTCTGTTCAACCTCTCTTTGTATCGTCCGAGATTCCTAAAGATTGGAAAGCTGCCCAGGTCATCCCCCTCTTCAAAGGGGGTGACACTCTAGACCCAAACTGTTACAGACCTATATCCATCCTGCCTTGCCTTTCTAAAGTCTTTGAAAGCCAAGTTAATAAACATATCACTGACCATTTCGAATCCCACCATACCTTCTCCGCTGTGCAATCCGGTTTCCGAGCTGGTCACGGGTGCACCTCAGCCACACTCAAGGTAGTAAACGATATCCTAGTCACCATCGATAAAAGACAGTACTGTGCAGCCGTCTTCATCGACCTGGCCAAGGCTTTCAACTCTGTCAATCATCGAATTCTTATTGGCAGACTAAATAGCCTTGGTTTCTGAAATGACTGCCTTGCCTGGTTCACCAACTACTTCGCAGTTAGAGTTCAGTGTGTAAAATCGCCTGTCGTCTAGACCTCTGGCACTCTCTATGGGGGTACCACAAGGTTCAATTCTTGGGCTGACTATTTTCTCTGTATACTGTATATCAACGATGTCGCTCTTACTGCTGGTGATTCCCTGATTCACCTCTATGCAGACGACACCATTCTGGATACATCTGGCCCTTGTTTGGATACTGTGTTAACTAACCTCCAAACGAGTATCAATGCCATACAACACTCCTTCCATGGCCTCCAACTGCTCTTAAACGCTAGCAAAACCAAATGCATGCTTTTCAACCTTTCGCTGCCACCACCCGCCTGCCCGACTAGCATCACTACCCTGGATGTTTCTGACCTAGAATACGTGGACAACTACAAATACCTAGGTGTCCGGCTAGACTGTAAACTCTCCTTCCAGACTCATATCAAACATCTCCAATCCAAAATCAAATCTAGAATCGTCTTTCTATTTCGCAACAAAGCCTCCTTCACTCACGCTGCCAAACTTACCCTAGTAAAACTGACTATCCTACCAATCCTCAACTTCGGCGATGTCATCTACAAAATAGCTTCCAATACTCTACTCAGCAAATTGGATGCAGTCTATCACAGTGCCATCCGTTTTGTTACCAAAGTGCCTTATATCACCCACCATTGCGACCTGTATGCTCTAGTCGGCTGGCCCTCGCTACATATTTGTCACCAAATTTGTCACTATGCTAGGTAAAGCTCCGCCTTATCTCATCTCACTGGTCACGATAACAACACCCACCTGTAGCACGCGCTCCAGCAGGTATATCTCACTGGTCATCCCCAAAGCCAACATTTCCTTTGGCCGCCTTTCCTTCCAGTTCTTTACTGCCAGTGACTACAACGAATTGCAAAAATTGCTGAAGCTGGAAACTTACATTTCCCTCACTAACTTTAAACATCAGCTATCTGAGCAGCTAACCGATCGCTGCAGCTGTACATAGTCCATCTGTAAATAGCCCACCCAATCTACCTACCTCATCCCCATATTGTTTTTATTTACTTTGCACATCAATATCACTACTTACACACCATCATCTGCTTATCATCATCTGCTCATCTATCACTCCAGTGTTAATCTGCTAAATTGTAATTACTTTGCTACTATGGCCTATTTATTGCCATACCTCCTCATGCCATTTGCACACACTATATATAGACTTCCTTTTTTTTCTATTGTGTTGACTGTACGCTTGTTTATTCCATGTAACTCTGTGTTGTTGTTTCTGTCGCACTGCTTTGCTTTATCTTGGCCAGGTGGCAGTTGTAAATGAGAACTTGTTCTCAACTAGCTTACCAGGTTAAATAAAGGTGAAATAAAAAATGTAAAAAAAATTAAAAGTAGGGTGTGCAGGATGAATACGTGGTCTGTCGTACGGTTATTTGGTAAAAAAAAAACAATTTGACATTTGCTCAGTACATTGTTTTCACTGAGGAAATGTACAAGTCTTCTGTTAATGATAATCCAGAGGATTTTCCCAAGGTTGCTGTTGACGCATATCCCACTGTAATTATTTTGGTCAAATTTGTCTCCACTTTTGTGGATTGGGGCGATCAGTCCTTGGTTCCAAATATTGGGGAAGATGCCAGAGCTAAGGATGATGTTAAAGAGTTTAAGTATAGCCAATTTGAATTTGTTGTCTGTATATTTTATCATTTAATTTAGGACACCATCAACACCACAAGCCTTTTTGGGTTGGAGGGTTTGTATTTTGTCCTGTAGCTCATTCAATGTAATTGGAGAATCCAGTGGGTTCTGGTAGTCTTTAATAGTTGATTCTAAGATTTGTATTTGATCATGTATATGTTTTTGCTGTTCGTTGTCTCTCTCTCTCTCTCTCTCTCTCTCTCTCTCTCTCTCTCTCTCTCTCTCTCTGTCTCTCTGTCCATGTTTCTCTTTCTTTCACCCTCTATTTCTAAAATGTTGATTAGAATACCTCAATCACCGTATTCTTATCGGCAGACTCAGTAGCCTCGGTTTTTCGGATGACTGCCTTGCCTGGTTCACCAATTACTTTGCAGACAGAGTTCAGTGTGTCAAATCGGAGGGCATGCTGTCCGGTCCTCTGGCAGTCTCTATGGGGGTGCCACAGGGTTCAATTCTCGGGCCGACTCTTTTCTCTGTATATATCAATGATGTTTCTCATGCTGCGGGCGATTCCCTGATCCACCTCTACGCAGACGACACCATTCTATATACTTCCGGCCCGTCCTTGGACACTGTGCTATCTAACCTCCAAACGAGCTTCAATGCCATACAGCACTCCTTCCGTGGCCTCCAACTGCTCTTAAACGCTAGTAAAACCAAATGCATGCTTTTCAACCGTTCGCTGCCTGCACCCGCACGCCTGACCAGCATCACCACCCTGGATGGTTCCGACCTTGAATATGTGGACATCTATAAGTACCTAGGTGTCTGGCTAGACTCTAAACTCTCCTTCCAGACCCATATCAAACATCTCCAATCGAAAATCAAATCAAGAGTCGGCTTTCTATTCCGCAACAAAGCCTCCTTCACTCACGCCGCCAAACTTACCCTAGTAAAACTGACTATCCTACCGATCCTCGACTTCGGCGATGTCATCTACAAAATTGCTTCCAACACTCTACTCAGCAAACTGGATGCAGTTTATCACAGTGCCATCCGTTTTGTCACTAAAGCACCTTATACCACCCACCACTGCGACTTGTATGCTCTAGTCGGCTGGCCCTCGCTACATATTCGTCGCCAGACCCACTGGCTCCAGGTCATCTACAAGTCCATGCTAGGTAAAGCTCCGCCTTATCTCAGTTCACTGGTTACGATGGCAACACCCATCCGTAGCACGCGCTCCAGCAGGTGTATCTCACTGATCATCCCTAAAGCCAACACCTCATTTGGCCGCCTTTCGTTCCAGTTCTCTGCTGCCTGTGACTGGAACGAATTGCAAAAATCGCTGAAGTTGGAGACTTTTATCTCCCTCACCAACTTCAAACATCTGCTATCTGAGCAGCTAACCGATCGCTGCAGCTGTACATAGTCTATTGGTAAATAGCCCACCCATTTTCACCTACCTCATCCCCATACTGTTTTTATTTATTTATTTTTCTGCTCTTTTGCACACCAATATCTCTACCTGTACATAACCATCTGATCATTTATCACTCCAGTGTTAATCTGCATAATTGTAATTATTTGCCTACCTTCTCATGCCTTTTGCACACAATGTATATATAGACTCCCCTTTTTTCTACTGTGTTATTGACTTGTTAATTGTTTACTCCATGTGTAACTCTGTGTTGTCTGTTCACACTGCTATGCCTTATCTTGGCCAGGTCGCAGTTGCAAATGAGAACTTGTTCTCAACTAGCCTACCTGGTTAAATAAAGGTGAAATAAAAAATAAAATAAAAGGCAAGAAAGAGAGAAAGAGAGCAAGGGATGGAAAAACAGAATGTGGGGAGAATGGACAGAGGGATCTGACAAGGAGAGGAGTGATCGATAGTGACTGTGTGACAGCAATACCAGACAGAGAGAGAAATAAGTAGAAAAGAGATTTGGATTGAGATGAGGAGGGGTTGAGAGTTGAAGAAGGCCAATCAGCAGGTCAGGTCATAAACCACTGATCCATAATGAACATCTTCCATCCATGATGTCATCACCATCACTTTATTTTTTCTTATTTTTTTCTTTTGACTTGGATCCTGATTGACGACTGGTCATGTCCCCATTTAACCCGGATCTCTCATGAGTGTCTAACTTGAGGCGCAGGGAGATGAGAGGATAGAGAGAAAGAGATAATAGAAAAAGACAAAGGAGTAATCATCAGGGTGAAGGGAAGTAGATATATCTCTGTCATTCTGAATTTTTTATATCCATAACCAGCCTCCATAACCAGCCTCCATAACCAGCCTCCATAACCAATCTCCATAACCAGCCTCCATAACCAGCTTCCATAACCAGCCTCCATAACCAATCTCCATAACCAGCCTCCATAACCAGCCTCCATAACCAACCTCCATAACCAGCCTCCATAACCAGCCTCCATAACCAGCCTCCATAACCAGCCTCCATAACCAACCTCCATAACCAGCCTCCATAACCAGCCTCCATAACCAGCCTCCATAACCAGCCTCCATAACCAACCTCTATAGCCAACCTCCATAACCAACCTCCATAACCAGCCTCCATAACCAGCCTCCATAACCAGCCTTCAGAGGAGGCTGAGAGAGCAAAGCTCAAAAGACTGAAGGTCTCAAATACACACACATGCATGCACACACACACACATGTATATGCACACACACACACATGTATATGCACACACAGCCTTAAAAAATCAATGGCGCTTCAAAAGGAAAGGAGAGAGGATGTTTGAAGAGCAGATATCCTCAATGTATTTTTCAGATTCTGTGTTTATGCAGGTGCACTGGATTGTGAGACTGAATGTGTGTCAATGTTTTCTCTCCCTTTGTCTTTCCTTCTTTCTCTCTCTCTTTCTTCCCTTCTCCCTTCATCTCTCCATCTTTGGCCCTTCCTCTGACATCTGTAAAGTATGATTGAGGGCTGACACCTTTCCACCTGTAAGTAATTGTAGAGTCATGAGTCTGTGTGCGATATGCATGTGTGCTTGTGTTGGGCCGTGTGTCAGGGTTTAAATGAGCAATTTAGGTGGGTATGTATTAAGCCACAGTGGGTCTATAAACATATTGAATGCACACAGGACATTTTTTATTTTTTTATTTCACCTTTATTTAACCAGGTAGGCTAGTTGAGAACAAGTTCTCATTTGCAACTGCGACCTGGCATTCCTAGACCCTACACTCTTTCTACTGTAGACTTAAGCTGCTCTCAAACTCCTCTGTGTTGGAACCAGCCCAAAGCTCAGATTGGTTGGACTGCTCACTCTAGAACTTTTCTCTCGTGTTTAGAATGCAGTCCAGATGGTTCTTTCTATCTCTATATACCACACACACACACACACACACAAACACACACACACACACACACACACACACACACATACACACACACACACACACACACACACACACACACACGCACGCACAAACACACACACACACAGCTTTCTCCTCCCTCTGCTGGAGGAGTACCATGACCCGGCTACAGTATGTAAAGAGGTCGACCCAGGACTGATATCATATCCATTCTCTCTCTATTTGTGGAGAAGCTGTGTGCCAGGGAGCTGGGCCTCTGATAAAACAGCTGACAGAACTAGGTCAGAAGATCAGGAGGAGAATTGAGAGAGAAGGAGAAGATGAGTTACATACCCACTAGACAAAAACTGGTTGAATCAACATTGTTTCCACGTCATTTCAAACCCCAAAAAGCAATGTGATGACGTTGAATCAACGTGGAAAACTCATTGGATTTACAAAAAGTCATCAACCTAAGGGCATTTCATCATTTTTTCACCAAACTTTTAACCTAAATCCAATGACATGGTGATATTTGTTGTTAATTTCACGTTGAATTTACATTAGTAAATGTAAATAAAAACTAGACGTTGAGCTGACTTCTGTGCCGTGTCTGATAGGAATACAGAGATGTATAATTAACAAATAGATTGGAGAGAGAAAGAAAGAAAGAAAGAAAGAAAGAAAGAAAGAAAGAAAGAAAGAAAGAAAGAAAGAAAGAAAGAAAGAAAGAAAGAAAGAAAGAAAGAAAGAAAGAAAGAAAGGAGTGGAGTTGAATGTGAAAGATTACATTTAGCAGAGGGTGGACAACAGAGTAGGAGTGAGGTGAAGGGGTTAATTTGCTTCAGATATTGTGGTGTTTGTTCAGGTCCCCTGTGATTTACTATTGTTTTGGTTAAGATGTCCTCCCCTGATTCTTAAACACACACACACACACACACAATTACACACACCCTGTACCCATATCTCCCCTTCCCCTCCTTTATCAGATTCACATGAAGAATGACATTTATCAGCTCTGTGTTTTAGCCATGCAGAAACATACAGCCCAGTGCATTCCATAGCACTGCACTAGACAGTTGTCTCTTATATATGCACAACACAACACATACACACAACACACACACACACACGTGCAAACACACAACACTAGACATGTACTGTAGGTCTTTGGGGACTTACAGAGCCTTCAGAAATAATTCATACCCCTTTACTTTGTCTACATTTTGTTGTATTACAGCCTGAATTTAAAGTTAAGCCTAAATAAATTCAAGAGTAAAAATCTGCTTAAGATGTCACATACTAAGTTGCATGGGCTCACTCTGTTTGCAGTAATAGTGTTTAACATGATTTTTGAATGACCGCCTCATGATGTCTGTACCCCACATGTACAATAGTCTGTAAGGTCCCTCAGTCGAGCAGTGAATTTCAAACACATATTCAACCACAAAGACCAGGAAGGTTTTCCAATGCCTCACAAAGAAGGGCACCTATTGGTGACATTGAATTTCCCTTTGAGCATGGTGTAGTTATTAATTACACTTTGTATAGCGTATCAATACACCCAATCACTATAAAGATACAGGCGTCCTTCCTAGCTTTCCTAGTTGCCGGAGAGGAAGGAAACCACTCAGGGATTTCCCTGTGATTCCAATAGTGATTTTAAAACAGTTAAAGAGTTCACAAAGGTGATTCTAACATGTATTGACTCAGAGGTGTGAATATTTATGTAATTCAGATATTTCTGTAAAAAACTATGTTTTCACTTTGTCATTATGGGGTATTGTGTGTGTAGATGGGTGACAAAAATAATCTATAATCCAAATAATATTTAATCCATTTTGAATTCAGGGTGTAACACAACAAAATTGTGCACAAGCAAGATGGCGCCATCAGAGAGGGTCTTCTCGCTTCTAGTTCTGAGGAAACTATGCAGTATTTAGTTTTTTATGTATTATTAGCCCAGAAAATCTTCAATGTTATTACATACAGCCAGGAAGAACTATCGAATATCAGAGCGACGTCAACTTACCAACATTACGACCAGGAATACGACTTTCGCGAAGCGGATGCTTTGTTCGAACCACCCAAGGCATTCGAACTGTTTCCAGAGGCTGACCAAAAACAACGTCACCACAGGAGAGACGGAGCTGCCTTCTGGTCAGAATTCGGAGTCGCGCACACCACCCACCGCTTCCGAGTATTTTACTCGCTAATCTCTAGATAACAAGGTAGAGGAAATTAGGGCTAGGGTTGCTTTCCAGAGAGACATCCGGGATTGTAACATACTCTGTTTCACGGAAACATGGCTCTCTGGGAACATGCTGTCGGAGTCGGTACAGCCGCCGGGATTCTTTGTGAGTCGCACCGACAAGAATAAACATCTCTCAGGGAAGAAGAAGGGTGCGGGTGTATGATTCATGATTAAACTGGAAACCATATATCCGGAGGCTGCATTTATTGTAGCTGGGGTTTTAACAGCACCCAATGTCACAGAAAGGCCAAATACACAGGTTACCAGTACCGAGTTGACGTGCAGGGGTACGAGGTACTTGAGGTACAGTATGTATATATAGGGAGGGATAAAGTGATTAGGCAACAGAAAATATAATAAACAGTGGCAGCAGCGTATGTGATGAGTCAAAAGAGTTGGTGCAAAAAGGGTCCATGCAGAGTCTGGGTAGCTATTTGGTTAACTATTTAGCAGTCTTATGGTTTGGGGGTAGAAGCTGTTTAGGGTCCTGTTGGTTCCAGAAGTGACATTGGATGCCAAGCGGTTGCCATACCAAGCGGTGATGCAGCTAGTCAAGATGCTCTTGATGGTGCAGCTGTAGAACTTTTTGAAGATCTGAGGGCCCATGTCAAATCTTTTTAGCCTCCTGAGGGGGAAGAGACATTGTCGTGCCTTCTTCATGACTGTGTTGGTTTGTATGGACCATGATAATTCTTTAGTGATGTTGACACCAAGGAACTTATGGCTCTCGACCCGCTCCATTACTGCTCCGTTGATGTCGATGGGGGCATGCTCGGCCCTCTGTTTCCTGTAGTCCAAAATTAACTCCTTTGTCTTGCTGACGTTAGGGGAGAGGTTGTTGTCGTGGCACCACACTGCTAGGTCTCTGACCTCTTCCATGTAGGCTGTATCATCATCACAGTGATCAGGCCAACCACCGTCATGTCGTCAGCAAACTTAATGATGATATTGGAATCGTGCACGGCCACGCAGTCGTAGGTGAACTGAGAGTACAGGAGGAGACTAATTACGCACCCGTATTGAGGTATTACAGACTGGGTCAGGGATAGGTTGAAAATATCAGTAAAGACATGTTCCAGTTGGTCAGCGCATACTCTGAGTACGCATCCTGGTAATTAATCTGGCCCCGCGGCCTTGTGAATGTTCATCTGTTTAAAGGTCTTACTCACATTAGCTATGGGGAACGAGATAGCACAGACGTCCAGAACAGTTGGTGCACTCATGCATGGTTCAGTGTTGCTTGCCTAGCATTTAGCTAGTCTGGTAGGGTCGCGTCACTGGGTAGTTAGCGGCTGGGTTTCCCTTTTCTTTGTAATCCGTTATAGTTTACAATCCGTTATAGTAGGATTCCATCTTTGTCCTGTATTGACACATTGTATGTTTGATGGCTCCTTGGAGGTCGTAGCGGGATTCCTTATAATCGTCCGGATTAGTGTCCCACTCCTTGAAAGTGGCAGCTCTAGTCTTTAGCTCAGTGCAAATGTTTTTTGTAATCAATGGCTTCCGTATGTACGGTCACTGTGGGGTCGTCGATGCACTTATTAATGAAGCTGGTGACTGAGGTGGTAAACTCCTCAATGTTATCAGATTAATCCCTGAACATATTCCAGTCTGTGCTAGCGAAATATTCCTGTAGCTTAGCATCCGGATCATCAGACCACTTCCCTATTGAGCGCGTCACTGGTACTTCCTGTTTGAGTTTTTGCTTGTAAGCAGGAATCAGGAGGATAGAGTTATGGTCAGATATGCCAAAGGGAGGGCGAGAGAGAGCCTTGTATGCCTTTCTGTGTGTTGAGTAGAGGTGATATAAAATGTTGTCTCCCTCGCTCTCCCTTTGGCACAGATGACATGGTGGTATAAATGAGGTAAAACGCATTTTAGTTTCCCTGCATTAAAACCACCAGCCATGAGAAGCACCGCCTCTGGATGTGCATTTCCTTGTTTACTTATGGCCTTATACAGCTTGCTGAGTGTGGTCTTAGTGCCAGCATTGGTTGGGGGGGGGGGGTAAATAGATAGCAACGAAAAATATAGATGAAAACGCTCTTGGTAAATAGTATGGTCTACAGCTTATCATGAGGTATTCTGAGTAGCAAAAACTTGAGACTTCCTTAACATTAGAGATCGCACACCAGCTGTTGTTAACAAAGAGACACACCCCTCCCCCGCATTTTACCCGAGGCTGCTGACCGGTCTACAGTTCTTCAGGTCCTGCTAATAGGATAGTCTCAAATGGAGCTCATCCAGTTTGTTCTCTAGTGACAACAGAACGGAGTGTAGAGGTGGTTTATTTGCACTCCCCGTCCTGGCGATTAAGGCCTGGTCCAGAGTAAGAACAACTTCTAGAACTGCCAACTCGTTGAAGTAGAATTTTTCATCCAAATCGAGATTAGTGATCGCAGTTCTACGTCCAGAAGCTGTTTTCAGTCATAGGAAATAATTATGTAAGATCAGCGTGAAAAAACACACAAAACACAAAGGATTGGTCAGGAGCCTGTATAACTCACATTGGTAAGAAAAGCCATTGCCGAAATGCATACACCTGCATCGATGGCACAAACATACACACACGAACCTCCCCCTCTCAAGCACATACTTGGTGGTCAGATACACTCTATCACTCTGTATAATAGGCTTCAGGGGTTTTGACTGCCTTGTTGTCTGACTTTGTGTTTTATTTCCTCTTATTACTATGGTTCCCCCACCTCCAGCCATAATCACATTTGTGCAAAGAAGTTGAGAGAAATAAGCTTTTTGTTCATATGTAAAATTTCTAGGATCTTTTGTTTCGGCTTATGAAACATGGGACCAACACTTTACATGTTGCGTTTATATTTTTGTTTAGTACACTGTATTTCAACCATCCTCATCACTACAGATATGGCACTTCTCACATTCTCTTTTCCTTCCCTATCCAACCCTGAGCTCTTTCTCTTTCTACACACAGAGTATCTTAATCACAACGGTTTATTTAGTTGGTAGATTAGACTTTGTGAAGTTTCAAACAGCCAATAACCATTGTTGTTCTTGTTGTTCTGATTTAAACAGGCATCAGACAGGACACCCAGCTTTCTCTCCTCCTGCCCCAAGCCACTCTCTTATCTGACTGCATGCTCTATGCTCTGTGTATTTGATGGAGAGATTAAATGAAGTGTGTGTGTGTGTGTGTGTGTGTGTGTGTGTGTGTGTGTGTGTGTGTGTGTGTGTGTGTGTGTGTGTGTGTGTGTGTGTGTGTGTGTGTGTGTGTGTGTGTGTGTGTGTGTGTGTGTGTGTGTGTGTCTGTAAGTCAGAACATATACTCATATGCAGGATTTGACATGTTCCCAGGCAGAGTTACCAGAAATAAAGGACCGTGTACCATCATTCAGATAAGAGGTAGCTCATAGGAGTCAAACACAGTTGATTTTTATTTTACACTAAAGTTTAGTCTCCCATAATCACTGGATGGCAGAAGAGAGTAGTGGTTGACTATGCGTAACTTTACAAAGCTCAAGAAGAAAGACATGTCTCTCTCTTATTGCCATAGGTTGATACCACAAAGTCGTAACCAAGGTTTTGGGTGTTTCCAGTTCTCTCTGAAGTTATGCTTGGCAGTTTAAATTAGACTGCTGGCATAGGCAAGGATATGTAGCAGAGGAGGCTGGTGGGAGGAGCTAATTGTAATGGCTGGAATGGAATCAATGGAACGGAGTCAAACATATTGTTTCCATGTGTTTCATGTGTTTGGTACTATTCCATTGAATCCATTCCAACCATTACACTGAGCCGTCCTCATATAGTTCCTTCCACCAGCCTCCTGTGATATGTAGTCTATGCATCTATATACAGTGCATTCGGAAAGTATTCAGACCCCTTCACTTTTTCCACATTTTGTTACGTTACAGCCTTATTCTAAAATGGATTCAATACATTTTTCCCCCACATTAATCTACACACAATACCCCATAATGACAAAGCGAAAATAGTTTTTTAGAAATACCTGGTTTACATAAGTATTCAGATCCTTTGCTATGAGACTTGAGCTCAGGTGCATCCTGTTTCTATTGATCATCCTTGAGATGTTTCTACAACTTGATTGAAATCCACCTTTGGTAAATTCAACTGATTTGACATGATTTGGAAAGGAACACACCTGTCTATATAAGATCCCACTGTTGACAGTGTATGTCAGAGCAAAAACCAAGCCATGAGGTCAAAGGAATTGTCCATAAGGAGAACACAGTGGATTGTCCCCAAGAACACAGTGGCCTCTGTCAGTCTTAAATGGAAGAAGTTTTGAGGCTGTAATCGCTGCCGAAGGTGTTTCAACAATGTAATGAGAAAAAGGGTCTGAATATTTATGTAAATGTGATTTTTCATTTTTTATTCTTTATAAATTTGCAAAAATGTATAAAAAGCTGTTTTTGCTTTGTCATTACGGGGTATTGTGATGTCATTACGGGGTATTGTGATGTCATTACGGGGTATTGTGATGTCATTACGGGGTATTGTGATGTCATTACGGGGTATTGTGATGTCATTACGGGGTATTGTGAGGTCATTACGGGGTATTGTGTGTAGATTGATGATGAAAAAACAACAACAATTTAATACATTTTAGAGTAAGGCTGTAATGTAACAAAATGTGAAAAAAGTCAAAGGGTCTGAAAACTTTCTGAATGCAGTGTATGTCACAGAGCTGGAATCCGTGTCTTATATTCTGACCTGATTTATTAAATAACCAGAATTTGGAAACGGTTTATTGATGAAGTGTTAAGCTACCCGACTTCCTTGAATTCCTTTCAACTCCTAAATGTTTGTTCCTTTCACCATGCTCGGGAAGGGGTGTGTCCACCAGAGCTGTGGTCGGGAGCGCCAGTTATCATGGTCCTATTCCCCTGCTCTGATGTTACATGCATTAACCAGTGTGTTATGTCATCAACTGTGCCGTTGGGCACCAGATTGCTATAACATATGTTGTGGTTAACTGATACGTAGAATACCTATCCAGGTGGTGTAAGATCTGGCATGCGTCAGCAACGTCTGGGCAGAGGAACACGGGGGTAATGTGTGTGCGGGGTAATGCAATTGCTAAATCCCAAGGGAGAGAGAAATGTGTACCCTGGTTTATTTGTGCTTAATGTAAGGTTCTACATAATAATAATTGTGATGTATACATTTATGTTAATTGAGAAATTGTTACTTGAATATAATGACTGTGATTTCATGCCTTTGTGGAAAGCATTGGTTTATAATTGGTGCTAATGGTATGTTCCAGGTGGGAGGTAGGCCAATGCCAGCCAGGGCTAGAAAATACATTTCTGTCTAGGCCAACAGTGTTCTTTCAGGGATTATTTAGGTCTTCTTCAGGGCTGTGTTTTAGTAATCGATTACTTTCAGTTAATCTGAGTTTATGTTTCTAGTCAAATGTCTACGTCCTGTTGCAAATAGATTTACATAGTGTACATTATTTTGGCGCCTTATTCCCACTTTGCTGAAAAAGCTCTCACCCTTAGTCCATGGGCCAGAGGGACAAATTTCACATATTTGTCAACTTTGTGGTGGCAAAGTCTAATGATGATTTTCATTTAGTCTGACCTGGTTTCCACTAGATAGCACAGCCACAAGTAAAATGTGCTATATCGTAAACGTTGTTTGTCTTAATGTAAGGTTAGGGTTAGGCATAAGGTTAGCAGTGTGGTTAAGGTTAGGTTTAAAATGACGTTTTAAGAAGAGAACTTGTAAGAATAAGCATGGTTTATGACTTTGTGGCTGTGGTAACTAGTGACGACCAGACTACCTGCTTCCTCACTGTTCCCCCAGTCTAAACAGTGTTTCTCCACCTATACTTTTAGTAATGCCAGAAAACCACCACTGAGTGGAGTCTCACTCCCACTGCAACATGTTTAGTTGCTGTAGATGTTCATATCATTTGACAGCCAACTCATTATGTAGGAGGAGTTGCATTGTTGTGATGCTTTAACCTCTATTCAATACTAAACCCCCAGTTACCTGCCTGTAAGGCGAGTGAATGGCGTTTCTATGTTATTTTTATAGCATCAACAGGTGAGTTTAAACACTTTTCATCACATATACATTTGAATGTTAATGTCTCCATCCCCCAATTATTGTATTGTCTGTCCTCTGTCTGATGATGAACATATCTCTCTTCCTCAGGGCCAGCCTGGTCTTCTTGGTTCTCAGGGCCCCCAGGGGCCTCCAGGACGTCTAGGGGACCCAGGAGTCCAGGGAGTCCAGGGAGAGAAGGGCGACAGGGGCAGAGGAGGCTTCATCGGCCCCAAGGGTTCTGTGGTGAGGAACACTGACTGGGGAATTCTTCTCTAGAGATCTCAGACACCGGCCTAGTAGTGTGTCCAGTCATCAAGTTTTGGTATGGACTTATATACAGTGAGTGTTTTTCCTTTCTCCGCAGGGGATGACTGGTGTTCCTGGGTTTTCCGGGTCGGACGGTATTCCTGTAAGTGGGATTAAAATTATTTTCTCCAAAAACAGATAAATAACAGACACACATGCCAAAAAAAACATCTGCTGTTGTTTTGTTTATACTTTACTTACTGTACTGATGTTGTTAAGGATACTCATGAACTGCTCCATGTCATCATCCAGGGCCACCCAGGACAGGCTGGGCCTCGTGGGAAACCTGGAGCAGACGGGTGCAACGGAACACACGGAGACTCAGGGTCGGCAGGGCAACCAGGCTACGATGGCCAGCCCGGGTATAATGTACGTATGAGCCCAGTTGATGTCACCAGAGATGTTTGTTGAGAAAGAATCAGGGTTTCCACCTTGTAGACTGAGACATTGAATAACTTCCTTTCTTTATATTTTCTCTTTTAATTGTCTACCCATTCCCCTCTCACTCTCTCTCTGTCTCTCTCCGTCTCGCTCTCTCTCTCCGTCTCTCTCTCTCTCTCTCTCTCTCCGTCTCTCTCTCTGTCTCTCTCCGTCTCTCTCTCTCTCCTTCTCTCTCCATCTCTCTCTCACTTTCTCTCTCTCTCTCCGTCTCTCTCTCTCTCTCTGTCTCTCTCCGGCTCGCTCGCTCTCTCTCTCCTTCTCTCTCCGTCTCTCACTCCATCTCTCTCTCTCTCTCTGTGTCTCTCTTTCTCTGTCTCTCTCTCTCTGTCTCTCTCTCCGTCTCGCTCTCTCTCCGTCTCTCTCTCTCTCCCTCTCGCTCTCTCTTGCTCTCTCTCTCCGTCTCTCTCTCTCTCTCCTTCTCTCTCCATCTCAATTCAATTCAATTCAATTCAAGGGCTTTATTGGCATGGGAAACATGTGTTAACATTGCCAAAGCAAGTGAGGTAGATAATATATAAAGTGAATATATAAAGTTAAATAAACAATAAAAAATTAACAGTAAACATTACACATACAGAAGTTTCAAAACAATACAGGCATTACAAATGTCATATTATATATATATATACATCTCTCTCTCTCTCTCTCTCTCTCTCTCTCTCTCTCTCTCCATCTCTCTCTCTCCGTTTCTCTCCACAGGGTCAGATGGGCAGGAAGGGACAGAAGGGAGACACTCTGGAGCTGAGTGTGTTCATGGAGCGCTTCAGGGTGAGAGGAGAGGGCTGGAGGACTGTGGAATAGATCTGATAAAGTATTACATACAGTAGTATCACCTCCAAAGGCTGTCAGAGCACTGTATGACCTCTGTGTCCATAGTAAAGGCTGTTTTAAATGGTACATCATGTCAGTTGGGCCAGTAACCGAAAGGTCGCTGGATAAAATACTCGAGCCGATAAGGTGAAAAATCTGTTGATGTGCCCTTGAGCAAGGCACTTAACCCTAATTTGCTCCAGGGGCGCTGTACTACTGTGGCTGACCCTGTAAAACAACACATTTCACTGCACCTATCCAGTGTCCACTGCTTTTCGCATGGCACCGACTGGTAAGACGCTTCAAGAGGGTGGTCAGGTGTACTCGCTAGCAAGGCAGAGGTCCCGGGAGGAAATGGTACTCGCTAAGCAAGCAGTGTGACATCCTTTACCCTAGTGCCGTAACCCTGATCTACAGTTGCGCTCAGCTCAACGCTGGAGTCGCTGTTGAGTAAGTTTGAGGGGTGATTGTAGCACATGGGAATGTGTGCAACTTCCTCCTCAGCCTGAAGTGTCACCACTTGCTCCAGAGAATAGCTAGCTTTTCATGTGGCGCCGACCGGTGAGATTCTTCAGGATGGCGGTCACGTGTGCTAGCAAGGCAGAGGTCCTGAGTTTGCGCCAGGTATTCGCCGAATCAGGAGGAAGTGGTACTCGCTAAGCAAACAGCGTGACGTCCTTTACACACACATGATGCGCTCTTGTATTCTACAAACAAACAACCTCTTCTCTCTGTGTGACTTTTCTAAAGGGAGATTCAGGGCAGCCCGGATATCCTGGATTAGTTGTGAGTATATTCACATTGACTGCTGCTACTCGCTGTTTATCATCTAATCATCTATACATAGTCGCTGTATTACACTCTACATGTACACATTACCTCAACTAACCTGTACCCCTACCTACATGTAAACATTACCTCAACTAACCTGTACCCCTACCTACATGTATATAAGACCTCGAATAAACCTGTACCCCTACCTACATGTACACATTACCTCAACTAACCTGTACCCCTACCTACATGTACACATTACCTCAACTAACCTGTACCCCTACCTACATGTACACATTACCTCAACTAACCTGTACCCCTACCTACATGTACACATTACCTCAACTAACCTGTACCCCTACCTACATGCACACATTACCTCAACTAACCTGTACCCCTACCTACATGTACACATGACCTCAACTAACCTGTACCCCTACCTACATGTACACATTACCTCAACTAACCTGTACCCCTACCTACATGTACACATTACCTCAACTAACCTGTACCCCTACCTACATGTACACATTACCTCAACTAACCTGTACCCCTACCTACATGTACATATGACCTCGGATAAACCTGTACCCCTACCTACATGTACACATTACCTCAACTAACCTGTACCCCTACCTACATGTACACATTACCTCAACTAACCTGTACCCCTACCTACATGTACACATTACCTCAACTAACCTGTACCCCTACCTACATGTACACATTTCCTCAACTAACCTGTACCCCTACCTACATGTACACATTACCTCAACTAACCTGTACCCCTACCTACATGTACACATTACCTCAACTAACCTGTACCCCTACCTACATGTACACATTACCTCAACTAACCTGTACCCCTACCTACATGTACACATTACCTCAACTAACCTGTACCCCTACCTACATGTACACATTACCTCAACTAACCTGTACCCCTACCTACATGTACATATGACCTCGGATAAAGCTGTACCCCTACCTACATGTACACATTACCTCAACTAACCTGTACCCCTACCTACATGTACACATTACCTCAACTAACCTGTACACCTACCTACATGTACACATTACCTCAACTAACCTGTACCCCTACCTACATGTACACATGACCTCAACTAACCTGTACCCCTACCTACATGTACACATTACCTCAACTAACCTGTACCCCTACCTACATGTACACATTACCTCAACTAACCTGTACCCCTACCTACATGTACATATGACCTCGGATAAAGCTGTACCCCGCACATTTACTTGGTACCAGGCCCCCTGTATGCAGCGTCGTAATTGTTATGTAATTCTACCGTGTTACTTTTTATTTTGACTTTATTTTATTGAGAAAATATTTTCTTAACTATATTTCTTGGACTGCACTTTTGGTTAAGGGCTTGTAAGTAAGTATTTCACGGTATTCGGTGCATGTGACAAATAACAGTTGATTTGATTATGACGCTGACGCCTTTCCCTGTCACTTTAACGTTATGGTACAAGATAGCCAGCATATTAAACTATTGATATACTTACTACATGTTATAAATTGCATTGCACTCTGACGTTCTCTCTCTCAGGGTCCTCAGGGTTACCCAGGTCGGTCTGGCTACAGAGGACTCCCGGGACCACAGGTTAGTGGTGTGTGTGTTTTGTGTGTGCATGCGTTGCTGTACCTTATACCATATACAACCTTCTGTGACATACTCTGTACGAGATACCTAATCATTCTTCTGGTTTGTCTCAGGGCCCACAAGGGTATCCTGGTCTTCCTGGGCCAAAGGTAAGGTCTATGTTTCATCTCTCGTACATGGCTAGTGAATGAGATAAACGTAATTCTAAAGATGTTTTAACCTGGTGTGTTTTCTGCTCAGGGCACCATGACAAAAGTGTTGAAAGGGGTCAAAGGAGAACCTGTGAGTGGCTACAGTCACTTTTATTAGATTTTTATATCGTTTGTACTGCCCAGCACTTCACGTGTTTAACTACAAAAAATAATGATTTGTCAGTGCTGTCCTCATCTCTGCTGTAATCTTCTCACTGCACTTCTCTCTCTGGCCACAGGGTGACGCTGGAAAGCCTGGTCCCCAAGGGAACTCCACCCATTCCCAGACCGGTCCAATTACTGGACCCAATGTCAGTACAGCTCCACACTCCACTTTAATATGTTCAAAAACATACAATTAATATGGATCTTTTCCCAGTGATTCTGATTGTGTGTTGACCGAGTCACTCTAATGCTGTTCTGTTCTGAGTCCAGGGCATAAAGGGTGAGAAAGGGTTGAAAGGTGATACTGGTCCTGAGGTAAGTGACCTCTCTTCTCCTGTGGTCTTTATAACACCATGCTCCATCCTAACATGTGTAGTCACAATGGGACATGTTAGCACTGTAGATTATTGTTGACTAACTCATCTCTGTTATCTGTTTCTTATCAGGCTGACAACAAAGGAGAGACTGGTGTTATAGGGATGCCTGGACAACGGGTTAGTATCATACAAATGTTATACATACATTATACTGTATGCATTGCGCATGAACATATTAACCTGCCCCCTGTCACTGCTTGTGACATACAGACCTGTTGAATGTTTATGTGTGTTCTTTCAGGGCATTCCTGGTCGGGATGGAGAGCAAGGACTGAGGGTATGAGTGTGTAGCCAAACAATGCCAAGACCTCTATATAATTCAGTGGAGGCTGCTGAGGGTAGGACAGTAGTAAATGGAATGGTATCAAACAAAGTCATTTGATTCCATTCACTCTGTTCCAGCCATAACAGACAGTTCCAGATATTATTATGAACCGTCCTCCCCTCATCAGCCTCCACTGATATAATTACACTAGAATGTTTTGGTCTTTGCATAGGTTTGTATTGGCCAATAGAGGTGTTGCAGTTGCATATTTTGTCCTCTTGGTGGTGCTGTTGAACACTTTGTCTAACTATCCCCCTTCCCTCCCCCTCTCTAATCATATTTCTCTATATCCATATTTCTCTCTCTCTCTCTCTCTCTCTCTCTCTCTCTCTCTCTCTCTCTCTCTCTCTCTCTCTCTCTCTGTCTCTCTCTGTCTCTCTCTATCCCTCCTGCTTCCTCTCTTCCTCCCTTCCTCTCTCTCTCTCTCCAGGGGGACTTGGGAGAACCAGGACTGAGGGGCAGAGATGGTCAAAAGGTGGTCCTACAGTTAATACTCACATCAAAACACTGTTTTGAACTTTGAGAGACACTAGTCCATTATAAACGTTCATTCAAATCCTTACACACAGAAACTATATAGTAGGTTTTAACAGATGGGTGTTGTGGCTTTTAGGGTGCCAGAGGAGAACCAGGGGAGCTGATTTATCACGATGGTCCCTCAGGAGGGCAGGACAGAGGTATGATTAACCAGTCAAATCATCAATCCCTTTTCTATCAACGAGTCAGTTTTCATTCAAGTCAATCAGCTACACTCTCAACACGTCTATCAATATACAGTATGGTCTTACTCCAGGTAGTCAACCTTTCATTGAATATGGGAGTTTTTATATTATGTTCCTTACTGTTATATTGTTATAACATTGATTGTTATATAGATATTGATTGGTGTCCATTTTGGGGTTTGGGGTGGGTGGTGTAGTTGGTCCCCCTGGTCCTCCTGGACAGCTGGGTCCCCAGGGCCAGAGGGGTCTGGAGGGGGAGAAAGGTCTTCCAGGCCGCGCTGGACCTCCTGCCAGGAAGGATCATGATCAACAACAAGGTCAGTGCCAAAACCATACTTATCCAGTCAGTGATCCGTAGTGTTACTTAGCTAGTAGATTTGTCTATTGTTCTTACTATAATGGTAGAATAACCATTTTTAAAACTGTATTGTTAACAAGTCTTAAAACTTTAAATTGAAAAAAAAAACAAGATGATGTATGGTGTAGTTGTGTTTTGTGTTTTTCAAACGTTTGGTTTCCTCAGTAATCATTCATCTTCTCCTATCTCCTTCATCTTTTATGTTCCAACAGTGGTGGATCTGTGGGGTCCATTTGGAGAGCCGGGGGTAAAGGGAGAGATGGGCGAACCTGGAGAGCTAGGTATCCCTGCCCTCAGCCCCGGACCCCCGGGTATCAATGGCCTGCCTGGGCTCGGGGGCCCACCCGGACCACCAGGATCATGTGAGTGTGGACATGAAAGAGATTAATTTTGATATTTTATTTTGTATAGGGTGATATTTAAAATAACTGTCCAGTGTTTCTGGATTTCTGTGAAAGATGACATATCATTAATTACAACATAACATAAAACATTTGTATTAAGTATGTTAAAAAGCTTTCCTGTATTTGAATGATGTGGGTGTATCCCAGTCAATAAAAATATGAATGCGGGTAGACCGCTGATTGGCTAGCTCAGCCGACATCATGTTCTATGAGGAAATATCAAGCATTTTTTAAACAGTCCTCTTGAGATACATGTTTGAGGTGGCGTTTCTAAATGTTTTTTTTTCTCTCCAATTTATACTTTGGCCACAAATACAAGTATAGCCAACAACATGATTTGGGAGTTGACAGAATATTAACTTTTAAAAGTAAGATTTATACTGGAGAGTTACTTTAAGGATTGTTGTGAAGTGTCTGTATGTCTTAATATGTGCTTCTCTGTGTCTAAATATCTGCAGGGGCGGACTTCTACAAGGGATTTTCAGGGCCGAGAGGGCGGCCAGGCTCTGCGGGAAGAAAAGGACTGAAAGGTGCGTGTTCACAACGTAATGTTCATTTCTGCACTATGATCACGTTATGTGTTACAGTATAGCTGATCGGAATGTGTGTGTTTTAGGTGATCACGGGTTGTGCGAGTGCAACATTGTCCATTCCCCTCCGGGCCTGCCCGGCCCTGCTGGTAGCCAAGGCGACACTGGAAAGAGTGGCGAGGTTGGTCAGCAGGGAGAGTCAGGAGAGCCAGGACCCCGAGGTGTCATCGGACTGCCTGTAAGAACAACTTACACCACCTTAGCTTGACAACATCTACCTCACAACAAACATGCACTCACTCACACACCCACACACACAGACAGACATACGCACATATACATTAATGCTACACACACACCACAACTGCTGCTACCAGAATTATTATGATTGCTGAATACTCCACAGTTTAAACACTTGCCCCCCAATCCTTCTTCCCCAAAACACGTGTAAATATTGGACTCTAAATAGTGTCTTTTTTGTATTATACTTACGCTAAAATGTTTATTCTATGCTCCTGAGGCATTTACTCTATGTTTGTATTGTTTCTTGTTGTTGAGAAGGAACCTGTACATACAACTAATAAAGCTTGAAACCTACAATAGGGCAACATTTATCATAAACATCCTTGTCTTTCTTAACTTGTCCATCAAATTCTCTCTCATTGGCTTCCTAATTCCTTACTCTATGCCCCCTCTCTCCCTCCTCCTCCTCCCTCCTCCTCCTCCCTCCTCCTCGTCCTCTCTCCCTCCTCCTCAGGGGTTCCCTGGTGCCACAGGACAACCGGGTCCAAAGGGCAGGAAGGGCGAGTTCATTCAGGCCAAAGAGAAAGGTGAAGTATTCTTATTCACTTTCTTTTCACACACTTGTGCACCTTGTGACACACCATTATGCATGTAAGTCACAGGAGGTTGGCGGCACCTGCATTGGGGGAACGGGCTCGTGTTAATAACTGGAGCGGAATAGGTGGAATGGTATCAGATACATCAAACACATTGTTTCAATGTGTTTGATACCATTCCATTTGCTCCATTCCAGCCATTATTATGAGCCATCCTCCCATCAGCAGCCTCCACTGGTGCAAGTGTATGTGTAAACTAGTGTGTTTGTGTGGGAACTCTACAGGATATGCCGGGGACCCAGGAGACCCAGGTGCGACAGGTGACCCAGGAATACAGGGCTTCCCTGGGCCCAGTGGGATCAATGGATTCCCTGGGAATCGTGGTCCTTCAGTAAGAACTCCCTACACTCATTGAAAGAAACGCGCTATCTAGAACCTAAAACGGTTCTTCGGCTGTCTCCATAGGAGAACCCTTTGAAGAATCATTTTTGGTTCCAGGTAGAACCTTTATGATTCCAGGTATAAATATTTTGGGTTCCATTTAGAACCCTTTGCACAGAGGGTTCTACATGGAAACCAAAAAGGGTTCTAACTGGAACCAAAAAGGGTGCTCCTATGGGGACAGCCGAAGAACCCCTTTGGAACCCTTTTTCCTAAGAGTGTACAGTCTCTCTTTCCCACCTCACAGTGTCACCACTTACATTCAGATATACTGTATATAACCTATTCAAATATTAGAAGCACTAGCTACCTACTTTATTTTTGATTGATAATAATAGCTGTTTAAGTCAATGCAGCTGTGTGGATCTTTAGCATAACACTGAGGGATATGTTCTGAATTGATGTATCCTGTGTTCTCTGTTCTAGGGAGATGCACCTGCTGGGCTCACTGGAGAAAAAGGTTATCAGGGCCGGCCGGGTCTGCCTGGGTTGTTGGGACAGATGGGAGAACCAGGACGGGTTCTAGGTGCAACTAAAGGGGTTCAAGGGTTGCAAGGCGATGATGGGGAGCGGGGTCATCCTGGTATCAAAGGTCAAGCTGGCGATCCAGGTGTGTTACTCTCTCCCGCTTCTGTCTTTCTCTCTCTCTCTCTTTCCCAGTCACTCTGACTCCTTCTGTCTCTCCCTCGCTTTCCCATCACTCTCTCCTGTCTTTATCTCTCTTGCGCATTCTCTCCATCCCTATCTATCCTTCTCTATCTGTCTCTCTCTCTCTTCCTCTCCTTTTATCTCTCTCCACTTCCGCTATTTGTGGGAACAACAGAAAGACTAGTTGCAGTTGTGGACTCCAAGGCCTTGTCATGAATGGGGGTGTGCGAGAAGTTCTTATACCCTTGTGTCCATGATCGAAAGGATTCTTCCACCTTCATCTTTCCTCACCTCTCTCCAGACGGGCCCTGATGCAGTCCGTCTGCATCCCTCAATCCAGCCACAACAGTACATGTTTGAGATCATGCTTGAACTTTTTCTAACCCTTATTTCGAATGCATCTCCTTTTTCATCTCTCTCTCTCCAATCTCTCTCTCATTGTCATTGAAAGGAGTGTCTGGCTGTAGTCCGAGAGGAGATGGAGAACAGAATGACATCACAGGTAGCTGGACTAACAGCATTTTGATCAAGTTACTCAACTTCGCGACTGGTGCTTTGCTTCCATAGCCTTTGTGTCTTGGGTTAGCGTCCAGTCACTGTGTATAGAGCTAGAGTTAAATTCAGGTTTTTTAATGGTGTTTTTGTAACTGGTTTCTCCCCTCATAGTCTCATCTTCGGTTAGTTGGCTAATATGTATGTTATTTTATTTTTGCTATGCTCTGATTCACAATCCACACTGAGCAACTGTATTGTCGAACCAATGCAAAAAGCAGGCAAAAACCACTGAAGTGTGCAGTAGAGCAGTGAAGCAGCAGATCCAAAATGGCTGCTGTGAGAACCGTTCTTCTAGTAATTGCTGATGCAATCTCTGTGTTATTTTTTTACTCAGGTGATTGCGATGCCATACCTGGACCACCCGGTATACCAGGACCACCAGGACCCCACGGGTTAGAAGGTTTCCTAGGTAAGCTTTTAGCTTTTAGAATGCAAAACAGAAAATGTGTAATATGCCCTGTTTTTTCCTGTCAAGATCCAAATTGATGTCTAGCTTCCTGTATGTCCTTTTGTCTGTGCTTCAGGTCTCCCAGGTCAAAAAGGATCAACAGGTCTACTTGGAGATAACGGGGCCAAAGGAGAGATAGGAGATCAAGGCAGAGGAGGGTCACCTGGATATCCAGGTGATGACTTTCTGCTTTAACTGTTATACTATTCTATGGCTGTGTTTACAATGGCGAAAGAGCTGATCTGATTGGTCAAAAGATCAATTACTGGAAAAAAGATCAGAATTGGGCTGCCTGTGTAAATACCATGGCATTGTTGAATACTCGTTTCTGATTGGCTTGAAGGGCATTCTAGAGCGTACATTATACACATAGCATCAGAGCAGATCACAGGTACATTTACTCCCACTTGTAATGGATGCACTAAGGCCTAGGGACCGATTCAGACTTGGAACATTTGCACCTTTCCTACACACGCCTTTCCTACGCATTTCTCAGTATTTGGTATTCACACATACATTATTCAGTCACGTAACGTGCTCTGTAGGTGTGGCTACCTTTTGCTCTCTGAATACATTTCATTAAACTGCTGAAAACCCTCCCATTTGCTGGCCAACAGATTTTCTGGTGGAGTTTTCATTCAATAGGGTTTTCAGCTCTTATCAAAAGCTCTTATCAAGTTGTAAATGACAGTGCATGGTTAGTGGTGTTATTTATATAGGAAGCAAGTAGATGCAAGACGTTAGTCATGGTTTCCTCTCGCATGAAGGTGGTGAAATTATTACGGAATGAAGTCAAGGTCAGAATATCTGTAGACACAACTACACCACACCTTAATTTATTCGATCACCCCCCCAAATGAATAGCTGGTGAATAGCAGGCTATTCTCGTGCTTAAGTTCTAGGTCAGAATACACATAGAGAGTAAAGCGTATAAGAAGGTAATTACGTTTACACACACTTTACTTTGGTTGGAATCCGCCCCTAGTGCTTTAATACTGCTGGTAGTTCTAATGGTCTGGTCCTCTCTCCCAGGTTTTAGGGGCCTCCATGGAGACTTGGGTCAGCCCGGCTCAAAGGGTAATTCTGGAACCCAAGGTCTGCCAGGTCAACAGGGTCGGAACGGGGAGCCAGGAGAGAAGGGACCTCACGGGGAGATCTGGGGAGCGTCGACCGGACAACGTGGAGAAGTGGGTCTTCCTGGAGAGCAGGGACCTAAAGGGTTCAGCGGAGAGCCTGGAAACGAGGGTTACCCAGGTGGGTACTAATACCATAACAAACCTGCAAGATGAAAAACTACAATTTCTCCACATCAAACGTGCATTTGGAAAGTTACTCTAAAATTGATTAAATTGATTAAATTATTTTTTGGCCTCATCAGTCTATACATAATACTGTATCCCTTGACAAAGCAAAAACTGTTTTTTAGACATTTTTGCAAATGTATTACAAATAAAAACAGAAATACATTGTTTACATAAGTATTCAGACCCTTAGCTAAGAGACTCGAAATTTGAGCTCAGGTGCATTCTGTTTCCATTGATCATCCTTGAGATGTTTCTACAACTTGATTGGAGTCTACCTGTGGTAAATTTTATTGATTGGACATGATTTATATAAGGTCCCACAGTTGACAGTGCATGTCAGAGCAAAAACCAAGCAATGAGGTCGAAGGAATTGTCAGTAGAGCTCCAAGACTGGATTGTGTCGAGTCACAGATCTGGGGAAAGGTAGCAACAAATGTATTGAAGATCCCAAGAACACAGTGGCCTCCATCATTCTTAAATGGAAGAAGTTTGTAACCACTAAGACTCTTCCTAGAGCTGGCCGCCCAGCCAAACTGAGCAATGAGGGGAGAAGGGCCTTGGTCAGGGAGGTGACCAAGAACCCGATGGTCACTCTGAAAGAGCTCCAGAGTTCCTCTGCAGAGATGGGAGAACCTTCCAGAAGGACAACCATCTCTGCAGCATTCCACCAAACAGGCCTTCATGGTAGAGTGGCCAGACGGAAGCCATTCCTCAGTAAAAGGCACATGACAGCCCGCTTGGAGTTTGCCAAAAGACACCTAAAGGACTCTCAGACTATGAGAAACAAGATTCTCTGGTTGATTAAACAAAGAATGAACTCTTTGGCCTTAATGCCAAGCGTTACGTCTGGAGGAAACTTGGCACCATCCCTACTGTGAAGAATTCTTCGGGTCGGCAGGTAGCCTAGTGGTTAGAGCATTGGGCCAGTAACCGAAAGGTTGCTGGAACGAATCCCCGAGCTGAGAAGGTAAAAATCTGTCGTTCTGCCCCTGAACAAGGCAGTTAACCCACTGTTCCCCTGTAGGCCGTCATTGTAAATAAGAATTTGTTCTTAACTGACTTGCCAAGTTAAATAAAGGTTAAATTTGAGGCACAGTAACTTATGATACGCTGTAGAACACACTTTCAACCAAGACAGTTGTCATCTATATTCTTCGTAGCCATCTATTTACCACCACAAACCAATGCTGGCACTAAGACCACACTCAACCAACTGTATAAGGTCATAAGCAAACAGGAAAATGCTAATTTATAAGTGGCGCTCCTAGTTACCAGGGACTTTAATGCAGACAAACTTAAATCCATTTTACCTCATTTCTACCAGCATGTCGAGACCACCTTTACTCCACACAAAGAGACACATACAAAGCTCTTCCTCGCAATCCATTTGGCAAATGTCCTCCTGATTCCTGCTTACAAGCAAAAACTAAAGCAGGAAGGACCAGTGACTCGCTCAATATGGAAGTGGTCAGATGACACGGATGCTACGCTACAGGGCTGTTTTGCTAGCACAGACAGGAATATGTTCCGGGATTCATCCAATGGCATTGAGGAGTATACCACCTCAGTCAGCTTAATCAATAAGTGCATTGATGACGTCATCCCCACAGTGACCGTACATACATATCCCAACCAGAAGCCATGGATTACAGGAAACATCCGCATCAAGACTTTGAGTCTAAACACCTCCCTCTGCAACTGGATCCTGGACTTCCTGATGGGCCTCTCCCAGGTGGTAAGGGTAGGCAACAACACGTCTGCCATGCTGATCCTCAACACTGGGGCCCCTCAGGGGTGTGTGCTTAGTCCCCTGCTGTACTCCCTGTTCACCCACGACTGCGTGGACAAACACGACTCCAACACCATCATTAAGTTTGCTGATGACACAACAGTGGTAGGCCTGGTCAACTACAATGATGAGACAGCCTATAGGAGAGGTCAGAGGACTGGCAGTGCGGTGCCAGGACAACAACCTCTCCCTCAACGTGAGCAAGACAAAGGAGCTGATCGTGGACTACAGGAAAACGCAAGCTGAACAGGCCCTCATTAACAGGGCTGTAGTGGAGCAGGTCGAGAGTTTCAAGTTCCTTGGTGTTCACATCAACAACGAACTATCATGGTCCAAACACACCCAGCCAAAACAAAGAAATACAAAACATAGAAAAAGAACATAGAATGCCCACCCAAATCACACCCTGACCAAACCAAAATAGAGACATAAAAATCTCTCTAAGGTCAGGGCGTGACAGTACCCCCCCCCCCCCCCCCCCCCCCCCCCCCCGCGACTCGGAAGGCTGGAGGGCGACTCGGAAGTCTTCGGACTGGAGGGCGACTCGGAAGGCTCCGGACTGGACGGCGACTCGGAAGGCTCCGGACTGGAGAGCAACTCGGAAGGCTCCGGACTGGTGGGCGACTCGGGCTGTGGGGAGCACTGGAGCTCTGGTGCGCAGCCTTGGCACCACTCCTCCAGGCTGAATGCCCACTTTACTCTGGAGGGAGGAGACGCAGAGACAACCTGGTGCGTGGGGCTGCCACAGGGCCCACCAGGCTGGGGAGACCTACAGGAGGCCTGGTGCGTAGAGGAGGCACAGGATGAATCGGGCTGTGGGGGAGCACTGGAGATCTGGTGCTTACCACTCGCACCTCTCCATTTAGCTCAATGCCCACTTTAGCCCGGCACGGGCGGAGCGCAGGCATAGGACGGATGAGGACTAATCGGACCAAAGCGCAGCGTGGCAAGTGTTCATGCTTTTTATTTAAACTGAACACTATAACAAAATAACAAAGAGAATAAACAAAACCGAAACAGTCCTGTAAGGTGCAGAAAACACTAAACAGAAAATAACTACCCACAACACAATGGAGGGAAAAAGCTACCTAAGTATGGTTCCCAATCAGAGACAACAATAGTCAGCTGTCCCTGATTGAGAACCATACCCAGACAAAACAAAGAAATACAAAACATAGAAAAAGAACATAGAATGCCCACCCAAATCACACCCTGACCAAACCAAAATAGAGACATAAAAATCTCTCTACGGTCAGGGCGTGACATAAGGGCTTGTAAAGTAAGCATTTCACCTTTTGTATTCGGCACATATGACAAATAAAGTTTGATTTGATACTTCTGATTTTTATTTTTAATACATTTGCAAAAAAATCTAAAAACCTGTTTTTATTTTGTCATTGTGGGATATTGTTTGTGTAGATTGATGAGGGGGGAAAACTATTTAATCTATTTTGGAATAAGGCTGTAATGTTTTAAAATGTGGAAAAAGTCAAGGGGTCTGAATACTTTCCAAATGCACTGTATAGTTATTGTAATGGCCTCTCTCTGCCCTTCTCTCTTAGGGATGGGTGGCATGCCTGGTATGATTGGGTTCAAGGGCGACGTAGGTCCTTCAGGTCTGCAAGGGGAGCAAGGAGGACCGGGAGCTGCTGGGAAGTATGGCTGGCCAGGTGTACCCGGAACGGCTGGTGTCCCTGGGCCAACAGGAAGCACCGGACAACCAGGTCAGAAACATGACTGATTAACTTCTCTTTCTGTTTGCTTTGAAGAGATAGAACCTAATACACTGTGTATGTGTCACTTCCAGGTTTGAGCGGAAACAGGGGTGATCAGGGGGACCCTGGCACACCAGGGCCCATAGGACTAAAGGGGACACTGGGAGAGTTTGGTAGTCAGGGCGCTGAGGGAAACACCGGAGACCAGGGTGACCCCGGAGTGCCAGGACCTACAGGACACTCTGGCCTGCCAGGGTTCAAGGGTAAGTTATTATACACAGTGGAGTCATGTTCTGTGCAATGTTCTACTTATAGAGTTAGTGGTCATATATGGTCATACTCTCACAGTCCACATGTCATTTTCTGATGAATAGTTGATATGATGATGCGATGTCACACTAGAGTTTTGCAGTGAGGAATGAAATACACTGAGTATACAAATATTAGGAACACCTGCTCTTTCCATGAAATAGACTGACCAGGTGAATACAGGTGGAAGCTATGATCCCATATTGATGTCACTTATTAAATTCACTTAAATTAGTGCAGATGAAGGGGAGGAGACAGGTTAAAGAAGGATTTTTAAACATTGAGACACTTGAGACATGGATCGTGTATGTGTACCATTCACAATATTTTTGTGCCTTTCTGAACGGGTTATGGTAGTAGGTGCCAGGGTGTGTCAAGAACTGCAACGCTGCTGGGTTTTTCACTCTCAACAGTTTCCAATGTGTATCAAGAATGGTCCACCACCCAAAGAACATCCAGCCAACTTGACACAACTGTGGGAAGCATTGGAGTCAACATGGGCCAGTATTGTAGAGTCTATGCCCCGACAAATGTAGGCTTTTCTGAAGGTCCAAAGGGGGTGCAACTCAATATTAGGAAGGTGTTCTTAATGTTTGGTATACGCAGTGTATATCAAAACTAGATGCTGATGTGAGGACTATCCTCCTGACTTGAGATGTCACTTCCTGTCCCAGGTATCAAAGGGTCTCGTGGCATGTCAGGGTTTGGAGGAATGCCTGGTGAGTCGGGCCTGAAGGGCTTCTCTGGACAGAAAGGAGAGACTGGCGATCCCGGCGGATTTGGACAGAAAGGAATCATGGGCGACTATGGTTCAAAGGGTGAGACTGAACTGCCATTAGAATTGTGTGTGTTTCTGTGCTCTACTACTCTCTTTCCCTGTCCCTCACTTTCTCTTTCGATCCTTTCATCTGATTTGACACTCACTCTCACCCCCGCTGTCTCCTAGGTGACCGTGGTCTGAGGGGTCCAACTGGCGAGAAACCCCACATCCCTCGTCAGATCATCAAAGACATGAAGGGGACAAAGGGAGAAGATGGAACCACAGGACAGATCGGATTCACTGGACCCAGAGGTGAGTAGAGATATTCAGGCTTCATGCCCTCCCTATCCCCCCTCTCTTCTTTATTCACATTCTGTCCTCCTCATCCTCCTTTTCATTTCACTAGTCTCATTCTGATCCCCTCTTCACCTTCCCTCTCTCTCTTCCACAGGTCCTAAAGGTTTTCCCGGTGTTCCGGGAATGGAGGGCTACCACGGCGTTCCCGGAGACCCCAGCGATGAGAAGGGTTTCCAAGGCAACCCAGGCGCACAGGGACTTCCGGGGCCAAAAGGAATGCCTGGTCTGACAGGATCACACGGAATCAGCGGCTTTCCCGGGATGTCTGGTCACAGGGTGAGACCATGTTGTCTGGTTCCCATTGTGTCTCTGCTGCAGCCTGCACCTGTAGTTTTCATGCTAAACATGTTCAACGACCAGGTTAGAACAGACGGATATCTCTGTCCGATCTAATGCTGTATCTCTGTATCTCTGTGTGTGTTTTTCAGGGGGATAAAGGTAACCCCGGTGCCTACGGATCCTCAGGAGATCCAGGAGTGAAAGGTGTCAAAGGTATCCCAAAACTCATGGATACGTACAGTACCGTAGACGCCAGTAGTACTCCAAACTCCACTTTCCAGCAGTTTCAACTCAGTTAAATCTTGTCTTTGTTAAGCACTTGGACTCGAAGCTAAAGTCCCAGGCCTATTTAACAGTTCCACAGAAGAAAGAATGAGTAGTAAAAGGTACTTGCTGAAATGCGTCATTGTTTTCTTTTCCAGGTGAGGGGGGTGCCGTTATCGACATGCCCGGATCCACAGGACTGAGGGGGGAGGATGGTTTCCCTGGGGTTCCAGGTGAGTCACTCATTCAGACTGGCTTTCTTCATTTGCACTAGGAACATAAATTCACTGAAAACCTGTAGTTCACTTTCTTTCACTAGATATCACACCTAAACTATAGCTGTAGACAAAACTAATTTCCTGTTAGACATAATCACTTTTTTATATACAGTACCAGTCAAAAGTTTGGACACACCTATTCATTCAAGGTTTTTTTTTTTTTTTTTTTACTATTTTCTACATTGTAGAAAAGTAGTGAAGGCTTCAAAACTATGAAATAACACATATGGAATCATGTAGTAACCAGAAAAGTGTATAACAAATCAAAATATATTTTATATTTGAGATTCTGCAAAGTAGCCACCCTTTGCCTTGATGACAGCTTTGCACACTCTTGGCATTCTCTCAACCAGCTTCATGAGGTAGTCCGCTGGAATGCATTTTGATTAACAGATGTGCCTAGTTAAAGTTCATTTGTGGAATTTCTTTCCTTCTTAATGCGTTTGAGCCGATCAGTTGTGTTGTGACAAGGTAGGGGGGTATATAGAAGATAGCCTTATTTGGTAAAAGACCAAGTCCATATTATGGCAAGAACAGCTCAAATAAAGATATATGAATGAGTGATGATACAGAACGGCATAGGCAAGATGCAGTAGATGGTATCGAGTACAGTATATACATATGAGATGAGTAATGTAGGGTATGTTAACATTATATTAAGTGGCATTGTTTAAAGTGGCTAGTGATACATGTTTTACATAAATTTTTCCAATATTAAAGTGGCTGGAGTTGAGTCAGTATGTTGGCAGCATACCGACCGTCTCGTCGTTGTTGGTAATCAAGCCTACCTCTGTAGTGTCGTCTGCAAACTTGATGATTGAGTTGGAGGCGTGCATGGCCATGTAGTCGTGGGTGAACAGGGAGTACGGAGAGGGCTCAGAACGCACCCTTGTGGGTCCCCAGTGTTGAGGATCAGCGGGGTGTAGATGTTGTTACCTACCCTCACCACCTGGGGGCGGCCCGTCAGGAAGTCCAGTACCCAGAAACCCGGAATGTTTTAATAGTTGCTGTGGGTACGTCATCGCCGATGCACTTGCTAATAAATTCGCTCACCGAATCAGCGTATTCATCAAAGTTGTTGTTTGACGCAATGTGGAACATATCCCAATCTATGTGATCGAAGCGATTTTGAAGCGTGGAATCAGATTGGTCGGACCAGCGTTGAACAGACCTAAGCGCGGGACATTCCTGTTTTAGTCTCTGTCTATAGGCAGGGAGCAACAAAATGCAGTCATGGTCAGCTTTTCCGAAAGGAGGGCGGGGGAGGGCCTTATATGCGTTGCGGAAGTTAGAATAACAATGATCCAGGGTTTTACCAGCCCTGGTAGCACAATCGATATGCTTATAGAATTTAGGGAGTCTTGTTTTCAGATTAGCCTTGTTAAAATCCCCAGCTACAATGAATGCAGCCTCAGGATATGTCGTTTCCAGTTTACATAGAGTCAAATAAAGTTAGTTCAGGGCCATCGATGTGTCTGCTTGGGGGGGAATATACGGCTGTGATTATAATCTAAGGGAATTCTCTTGGTAGATAATGCGGTCGACATTTGATTGTGAGGAATTCTAAGTCAGGTGAACAGAAGGACTTGAGTTCCTGTATGTTGTTATGATCACACCACGTCTCGTTAATCATAAGGCATACCCCCCCACCACTCTTCTTACCAGAAAGATGCTTGTTTCTGTTGGCGCGATGCGTGAAGAAATCAGCTGGCTGTACCGACTCCGATAGCGTGTCTCGAGTGAGCCATGTTTCTGTGAAGCAAAGAACGTTAGTCTCTTATGTCTCTCTGGAATGCTACCCTTGCTCGGATTTCATCAACCTTGTTGTCAAGAGACTGGACATTGGCGAGTAGTATGCTCGGGAGCTGTGCGCGATGTGCCCGTCTCCGGAGCCTGACTAGAAGACCGCTTCGTCTGCCCCTCTTACGGCGTCGTTGTTTTGGTTCGCCGGCTGGGATCCGATCCATTGTCCAGGGTGGTGGGCAAAACACAGGATCCGCTTCGGGAAAGTCGTATTCCTGTTCGTAATGATGGTGAGTTGACGTTGCTCTTATATCCAGTAGTTCCTCCCGACTGTACGTAATAAAACCTAAGATTACCTGGGGTACCAATGTAAGAAAGAACACGTAAAAAAAACTAAATAATGCATAGTTTCCTAGGAAAGCGAATGGAGGCGACCATCTCTGTCCGTGCCGGCTTCAACCCAATTGAGTTGGTTTAGGATGAGTTGGACCACAGAGTGGAGGAAAAGCAGCCAACAAGTGCTCAGCATATGTGGGAACTCAAGACTGATGGAAAAGCATTCTAGGTGAAGCTGGTTGAGAGAATTCCAAGAGTGTGCAAAGCTGTCATCAAGGCAAAGGGTGGCTACTTTGAAGAATCTAAAATCTATTTTGATTTGTTTAACACGTTTTTGGTTACTAGTTTTGATGTCTTCACTATTATTCTAAAATGTAGAAAACAGTCAAAATAATGTTAAACCCTTGTATGAGTAGGTGTGTCCAAACGTTTGACTGACACTGTATATATAATCTAATCATCCTGCTTCAGGATTATTTTACTCCTGCTACAAAACTGGTCAAATTAAGATCCTACATCTGCATGGACTGGTGAGAGCAAATACCTGGTAGGCCTCCACCATAAAGCTGTTACCTATTCTATGTTATAAGATCAGTGCAGATGAAGAAAATTAGTCTACTTAAGATGCTCGCTGAGAAGTGTTACCATGGTAACAGTGTTCCTGATGCCCTCTGTCTCTCCCTACAGGTCAGAAGGGCTACATTGGGAATCTGGGAGACAGGGGAGGTGGAGGTTTCCATGGTATTGAGGGCATGAAGGGCGTGCCAGGTGAACCTGGCACAGGAGGACCTGTAGGTAAGAGACTTGACTTCTTGCCCTGTTGCTCACATTATTAGAATGAGTGTCATTCATTGCCTGTGTCTGACTGTTACCTGTCTGACTCTCTGTGGTTGTTGTCTCCAGGATCTGATGGTCAACAAGGGTTTCCAGGCAACCAGGGTACGAAGGGATGGCCTGGGGTCCCCGGAGAATCAGGCATACATGGACAACCAGGCTTCCCCGGACAGAGAGGTACACACACACACACACACACACACATGGGTGTGCACATACACAAAACCTTTGCCTTAACACTGTGTTTGATCTGCTCCTCTCTGCAGGTTTCCCGGGACTAAAGGGTATATTCGGACTGGATGGGCTGAAGGGTCAGAAGGGAATCCCTGGACTTCCAGGTCAGGATAACTTTGGAACCCCAGGTGACCCCGGTGCTAAGGGAGCGAGGGGAGAGACAGGTATACCCAACTCCGAGGTCGGGACACCCGGATCGCTGGGTTTGAAGGGAGTTCAAGGACAACCAGGTTAGTCACTGCTCCTAAAGAAACATTGCATTTTTTTGTTACAAAGATTGGAGGACATTTTGTGTTTTATAGTGTCTAAGACCTCCCTCTTCTCTTCTTGTCCTCAGGTGACCAGGGCCAGGTGGGACCCCCAGGGTTTCAGGGCCCCCAAGGGCCACAGGGCACCTCAGACAGACCCGGACCGTCAGGAGAACCTGGCTTCCCTGGACCCAAAGGACTGCCAGGTGGAGTAGAAAATGACGAAGTGGAATGTGTAGAATTAGAGTAGATTAACGGACCGAGTTTTTATCCTCTGGGATGTGTAGTGTGTGAAGTGTTTTGTGTGTGTATTTGGTGTGCTAATAATGGTTGTTTTGTTTTGCAGGTTTCCCTGGGCCCCGTGGTTTACCTGGTGAGCCCTCTCAATATGGAGAGAAGGGTTTAACTGGCCAGTATGGCGTCACTGGATTCCCTGGTCTGAAAGGAAAGCAGGGGGATCAGGGACCATCAGGATACAAAGGACAGAGCGGAGTGTCTGGGAAGAAAGGTGCGGATCATATACTCTTAGAACAAAAGGTGCTATCTAGAACCTAAAAGGGTTCTTTGGCTGTCCCCATAGGATAACAAAACATCATTCTGGATTCTGTTTTGGAATTCCTACATGTTGTAATTCCTACATGGAACCACAAAGGGTTATCCTATGGGGAAATCCGAAGAATCCTTTTGGAACCCTTTTTCATAAGAATGTAGGATTATAGTATAGATTATAGTATAGAGGAGAAATTCCAAAATACAATCCAGAATGATGTTTTGTTATCTGTTTCACTTTTGACAGACAGGGAATATTGAGCTGTTTAACCTTTCACTGAAACAGTAAAAGTAACAGCCATGGCTTTTGTTGCAAAGGTGTGAAGGGAGGTCAAGGGATGATGGGATTTCCTGGTAGGTCTGGTTTCCAAGGAGACCGAGGTCCTTCCGGCCCAAAAGGAAGTACTGGACTCACAGGTAAGGATGTCATCTCACTCTGTTTGATATCACTCTGCACATCACTATAATTCACCTGAAAATCACCCACATTATCATGAAAGTTGCCTGTTTCTCACGTGCAAACTGTGTGTGGCCTGGTCTGGTCCTGCAGGTTATCCAGGAGCCCCAGGTAACCAGGGCCCAGCCCCACTACCCACCAGGATGCCAGGAGAGAGGGGTGCTCCAGGTCCTCAGGGTATCCGAGGACCGGAGGGGGTACAAGGGGAGAGCGGCCCTAAAGGACCCCCTGGAGATCCAGGTAGGAGAATGTGTTACAGTGTTGTGTTGTTGTCAATATAATAGACTGTTCTATATACAGTTTCTTCTGTGGGATTAGCAATCTTTTCTCTGACCTTTTTTTCCCCCATTTTCCTACTTCCTTACCCCTTAAACCCCTATTCCACATCTCCCCCTCCAGGCTACTTTGGGCCCCAGGGGCAGAAGGGGATGCCAGGGGTGGGTGGCAGACCAGGTGCCCCTGGGTACCGTGGGAATGTTGGAGGGAGGGGCCATCTTGGTCTGCAGGGCATGGAAGGTAGGTACAGTATGGCAGGTGTGCCAGGGCAACGGGGTATATTAGAATTATAGCACTCAGGCCTGGATTAAGAGAGGGAGATGGGGAGCTGGTTTCCCCCAAATGGTTTGGATAGAGTGTTATTGGTCTGAATGAGCCACTAGTGTATTATGAGAGAAATGACCCATGGTCTGTAGTGATTATTAGTTCTGTAATTAGCTTACTGATAAAGAGATTTTAGGATGCTGATCTGAAACAAATTAAATCCAGTATTCCATTTGCTGTTTTTATGGTGGTGTGATTTATTAGACCCGGAAATGTTGTGTTTTTAATGTAAATACATTTTAACCACACAAACATTTAGAAAAGAAAACAGACAAAAACATTGCACATATTTTATATATTACGCACAGATGCATTTGAACCTATCTCTCTCTCTCTCTCTCTGACCCCTAGGTCACCATGGTAACCCAGGAACTACAGGGTTGCATGGCATGCCGGGCCGCAGTGTGAGCGTGGGATACCTGCTGGTGAAGCACAGCCAATCAGAGCAAACCCCCATGTGCCCCGTGGGCATGTCGAAGCTGTGGGACGGCTACAGTCTGCTGTACTTCGAGGGCCAGGAGAAGGCCCACAACCAGGACCTAGGTGAGAAATTCACATAAACACCACATGATTATTGGGTTATACTCATGTCTATTCAGATTTAATTGGATTGGCAGATAGAACAAGTAAGGATGTCTCAAATTTGCCTGTAGTGTCTGTAGCTCAGTGTCATCATTTTATATGATTACATTTATTGGTTAATTGATTGATCGGTTGATTGAATTGATCTGTTGATCCCAGGTCTGGCGGGCTCCTGCCTCCCTCGTTTCAACACCATGCCCTTCCTGTACTGCAACCCCGGAGACGTCTGCTACTACGCCAGCCGCAACGACAAATCCTATTGGCTGTCCACCACCGCGCCCATTCCCATGATGCCCGTGGAGGAAGGTGATATCAAACCCTACATCAGCCGCTGCTCTGTGTGCGAAGCTCCGTCCGTCGCCATCGCCGTGCACAGCCAGGATATTACCATCCCACAATGCCCTGCTGGCTGGCGCAGCTTGTGGATTGGCTACTCCTTCCTCATGGTGAGTCTCTTTGCTTCCTTTTCTACACAATCTGAAGTGCCCTCCTCTCCTTGTCTGCCATTCTTCATCTCTACTGATCTGAAAACGCAGGACAGGTGAAAGCCATATGATTGAAGCCTACTGGGAATTTGCTTTAATCTGTTCAGTTCTTTCACATCAGGGAATATAAATGCCATAGGTAGGAAGTTGAATAAGACGTTCGTATCAGTGTTCATACAACCTCTTACCCCTCCCCCCCAGCACACAGCAGCAGGTGACGAGGGTGGGGGTCAGTCTCTGTCGTCTCCTGGTTCCTGTCTGGAGGACTTCCGTACCACGCCCTTCATCGAGTGTAACGGGGCCAAGGGCACCTGCCACTACTTCGCCAACAAACACAGCTTCTGGCTCACCTCCATCGAGCAGTCCTTCCATGCAGAACCTGCCTCAGAGACCCTGAAAGCAGGCCAGCTCCTCTCACGCATCAGCCGTTGTCAGGTCTGCATGAAGAACCTGTGACCTGGTTCACCCTAAGTCTCCGTTGACCCTGTGATGTCATTTCCTGTGACCATACCCCCCTGCCAAACACAATTCAGGTAGTTATTGCCTTTGGTCTTAGGCACAGATCTAGGTTTAGCTTACCCTCCCCAATTCTTAACTGTAGCCATGAAGCGGAAACGCAAAACTAACCTTAGATCAGCATCTATGGGACAGCTTCATCCTACTCCCCCGAACCTTGACTTGTGAGGACTGAAGGACTGTGTGAACGCTTCAAATGGAGAGCAAGTATGCTGTGTTAAGAAATAAATCACTGCCATAAAGTCAGCGATATGAAATTTACATGTAAATGCTTTTTAATTGTTTGTCCAATTTGATATGGTGCTCTAACTTATTACCTCAGCTATAATTATACACCAAATGTTTAACTGACCATACCAAGAACATACAGCTGAAACAACCAAAGATGCATGTGTGTGTGTGTACGCACCGCTTCAGTTATCAAATGGATTAAATGGATTGGTGTGTACTGCTTCAGTTATTACATTTTAAAAGTGTTTGTTTTATTATTCAGGTATAAAGTGCTAATGCCACTTCACTAATAGTGACCCTCAACCAATTGTAAATTAGGTTTGGTTGAGGTTTTTGCTCTTAACATTCAGTATTATATTCAGTATTATTCTGCTTTACATTGTGTTCGCACATAACATAAGAGCCACTGTGCAAACCTTTGCCTCAGTTTGTTCGCTATATCAATATATTTCACAGCTCTTACCCGAACGTGACATTCACAAATTGCTTTGATCACAAAATGCACTGATTTACTTTATATTTATATCTGCTGAATGAACTTAATTCACTCATAACTAAAAACTTTTTTTTACCCATGACATCACATTTTCCCAGTATACATTGTTCATATGAAACAGTCAGCTCAGTCTCTGCTGGAATCAAGCCAGCACAGAAATGCAAACAACTCTGTCCAAAGTCTAAGCTACAAGGACTGGTTGAACAAAATCTGGTCAGCGATCCCTCCAGAGCATGTATTTGTCTATCACATTCTAGGTCCTAGGAAGTCTGTTGAATTGGCCATTAAAATAACACCAGTTTTATATTGTACATTTCCAACCACTTCAGATGAACGGCTTTCTTTGGCCATTAGTTCAATGTAATTATGTTGAATCCATAGAAATGTATTGTAATGGTGTCATGACTCAAATAAATGGTTTTGTTTGTTGAATTTGCATTGACGTTCACACCTCAGCTCAAACTACATCACAATTTCAAAATGAGAATCTTTATTATCGTATCATCTTTGAAAATATCAAGCACGTTTAAAATGTCTTCCATATAAATGCACATTGTCCAGTGTAGATCAGGTGCAAATGAAAAAAAAAAAAAGGATGTAATAAAAATTAACATGCAACAGAACGTACAAATGCAAACAAAGCTGATTGTTTAACAAACATTTAAAAACATCCTTACAATAAGATTCATTTTACACAATTCAAATGTGCCCACCCTGGTAGTCAAACAATTCGTGCTGTTGAACAAAAAGGCATGTGACATTCTCATTCAAGAAAATAATCATCTGTGATTGATTTCTAAACAGTCCATTTTACAAACTACACACCATTTTGGCCAGAACTCAATTACATGCATATCAGAGCCTCAGAAATCCAACTCCTTCTTACTCCATAACAATCCTTGGCATCTCATTGGAAGAAAAAAAATGTTTGATTGATTGCTTGAAAGTATGTGTATCAAAAATCGGTCAATGCTGACAAATCTTTTTGGAGAGCAACATGGAGATGGCATGAAAACTCCTCTTTACGATCAGTCTAAAACTCGGTAGTCCCTAGCAGCAGGCGGTCCTTGGCCGTTTCCCTGCCCCGATGCACTCATCCAGGTCCACGGTGGGTGATCCCTCTCTCTCAGTCCTCTTCCTGATGATGGAGGGCAGCACCATGTCAAACAGCGCCTCAAACAGAGGGTCCACGTTGTAGCCCGTCTTAGCACTGGTCTCAAAGCACATCTTGTCAGCAGGCAGGCTGTTAGTCTCTTCCATACCCTTGTATCTCAGGATCCTCCCATACAACGCCACTGCATCCTCCCGGCTCACCTGCTTGTTGACCGACACCCCCGACAGGGAGACTGGAGAGGCTGGAGGGGTGGGGCAGGCAGAAGGCACCCTGGGCCTCTCCCCGTCCTCCTCTCCCTGGTCCTCGGTTAGGCCGTCTTGGGTGGCTCCCACCTGTGCCTGGAGGTCTGTGAGGTCGGCCTTGTTGCCCACGATGGCGTAGATGCAGTCGTGATTGGCAGTGTCGGTCAGGGACAGGAAGCGCTCCTCCAGCTCAGCCAGACTCTGCCAGTTGGTTACGTCGTAGGTGAGGATGACAGCAGCAGCGCCCCGGCAGTACATGGAGCCCAGCCCGTGGAACTGCTCCCGACCTGGGGGACACACCAGACAGAATTATCAGAATTAATTAACAGAATTAACAGAATTAACACGTTAAGCACATAGGAGAGTAGTTTCATACACAAGAGTCAAAACAAACACGATTGTGTTCTAATATAGACCAATGAATGTCAAGTAAAGGCAAAGACGACAACAGACAAATTCACAAGCTTAATATAACGGGCTTCCAAACTACAGGTAGCGAGAGAGAGCAAGAGAATAGCTGAAAAACAAAAGCAACCATTGTTGTAGAAATATGCAAGAGCTCTTCAGTGTGTGTTCAAGTAAAGTTTGATCTTGGAGACTTTGTTCTGAACACTTCACGGTCACAGCCAAAATACGTGCAAAAATACAGGGAGCCTTTGAACAAGGTCCACATGAAATGTTTCACAGGTTGTAAGATACAGTATGTACAGTAATTAAACCTTAGGCCTGAGTATCCAGGAGTAGCCTGCCTGACATAAAAACCAAACAAATAAGGAGAGCCAACTGAGCTGAAATCGAGTATGCTGACAGAGACAAATCCCTAGGATCAGAGTTAGTGGAGGGGAAGATTGTTGTTTGAAAGAACTTTCTCCAGGGTAAAATTTCAGTGCGGGGCAGTGGGGCTAGGGTCCTATTCTGCTCAGAAACAGACAGTATGAAGCAGGGTAATAAACAGAAGACGATACATCTGCTGGGAGGAGGGCCAATCAGGATAACAAGTGCTGATCATGGAGACACTAAACCACACCCCTCCCCCTTGGTGTGTCTGTACAGCATGATCAAGCAGGGTTATATTAGGTCCAGTGAGTGGGTTATGGGTGAGTGGGAGGTTGAAGCATATGCCGTCACCCTGACCCGCTACACAGTCACCTCCCTGTCATGTGACTGAGCAGCCGCCGGCAGCTGGCTGTGTAACTTCTACAGGAAGTTGAACCAAGTAAAGGGGTACATTTCCGGGATTGTAATTGTCGGTTTATTATAAATACTACTATAACCTATCATAGCTTGAAAGAAACGCCTGAAACTAGATTCCCCACATTCTGGTCTTGACGAGAACAAAAAAAAGAATTATAGTGAAAAGGCGGAGGATATTCTCTTCAGCACTGCTCAAACAATCCAGTTAAAATGGAGTGTCTCCTTGTTAACATCAAAAAACAAAGTCACATCACAGTCTTCCATTTCCCCTGAAAAGCGTAACGTCTGGTTGTTTACGAGCCCACTGAGGCTACTGCCACCTGAAGAAGTGATGTTGAATGGCATAAAATTCTACGTCAGGCAGAAACGAGTGTTTGGATCAGGAAAGTTTCCTCTCATGACTCTACTAGCCAGAATGCGGTTACATTCAGCTATTGTTTACATATTGCATGTGATGCACTGAGTCAACAGGTAGAAAATACCAGCGAAAGAACCTACCGGCACAGCAAAACGGTAATCACTTTCCTGTGGATACGCCAGCTCCACCTCCTACCGCCAAAAGGCCCAACCGCATGTACAGGTAATGTGTTATAGTGTGGACACTATATAAATAATTACATTGAATATGTATTGTACTTACCAGCAGTATAGTATGATTGTTATTCATGTGTGCATGGTTATTATTGGAATTGGCCGTGACCTTTCCTCTGAGGTCATCACCCAGAGTCGGATCTGTACAAGGCGACTATCACACGGTGAGTGGGCTGTAGCGCTTTGCTGCATTTGTACACCTTTTATCTTTTAGGATGAAAGTAATATAGAAATGCGTGTGGGCCTTTCTTGTAAAGTTATTTAACTAGGCAAGTCAATTAAGAACAAATTCTTATTTACAATGACTACCTACCCTGGCCATACCCTCCCCTAACTCGGACGACACTGAGCCAATTGTGCGCCGCCCTTTGGAACTCCCGATCACGACCGGTTGTGATACAGGCCGGGATCGAACAAGGGTCTGTAGTGATGCCTCTAGCACTGCCTTAGACCACTGTGTTACTACATCTTTTTGGCGACGAGGATCAGCATGTACAGGGCGATACGCAAGCTAGCTAAGAAATGAGCGACGGAAAGCAGGTGGCGCTGGAGGGAAACGCCAACAGTGACAATCAGCAGCAAGTGAAAAATCACTAACGAGGAAAAAAAATCCCTAACGTTGGCGTTATAATGGAAATGTTTGGGACCATCACTGAGTTTGTGGAAGAGAAAAAGCACTGGATGGAATATGTGGAAAGGATGGGACAGTTTTGGCAAATGGAATTACAGATGACTTCCTCCATTTGGCCACCTTTCCTTCCAGTTCTCTGCTGCCTGTGACTGGGACAAATTGCAAAAATTGCTGAAGTTGGAGACTTATCTCCCTCACCAGCTTCAAACATCTGCTATCTGAGCAGTTAACCGATCGCTGCAGCTGTCCATAGTCCATCGGTAAATAGCCCACTCAATTTACCTACCTCATCCCCATACTGTTTATATTTAATTGTCTGCTATTTTGCACACCAGTATCTCTACCTGCACATGACCATCTGATCATTTATCACTCCAGTGTTAATCTGCAAAATTGTAATTATTCGCCTACCACCTCATGCCTTTTGCACACAATGTATATAGACATATTTTTTTCTACTTTGTTATTGACTTGTTTATTGTTTACTCCATGTGTAACTGTGTTGTCTGTTCACACTGCTTTGCTTTATCTTGGCCAGGTCGCAGTTGCAAATGAGAACTTGTTCTCAACTAGCCTACCTGGTTAAATAAAGGTGTTCTCAACTAGCCTACCTGGTTAAATGAAGGTGTTCTCAACTAGCCTACCTGGTTAAATAAAGGTGAAATAAAATAATAAGTGAGGCTAAACAGCGTTCTATCCTCTTGAGTGTGTGTGGGGCTAAAACCTACAAGTTTGAGGAATTTAGCTACACTATGGGGACATTCCTTTTGTGGATCTAGTTGCTTTAGTTCAGACTCACCAAAATCCGAAGCCGTCGGTGATTGTCCAGAGGTTCAAGTTTAACTGCCATTTACGGAAAACAGGTCAGTCTGTTGCTAACTTTGTTGCTGAATTACATGAACTCTGAATATTGAGTTTGGGGCTGTGTTTGAGAACATGCTCCGTGACAGATCAGTCTGTGGCATTAATGAGGACGGCATAGAGTGCCGTTTGGTGGGGGAAGCCACACTGATTTAAGAGAGCCATAGAAATATCTCAAGGGATGAGATGGCCGTTAATGTGAAAAATATTCAAAAGGCTAACAGAGGAAGTGGTGCAGTGCATCAGGGGAAAAAAAGCAGTGGAATGTTAGTTGTGGGGGAATACGTGCAAACAACCAAGTTCAAAGATACGGTCTGTCACAATTGCAAAAAAAGGGACAATTAGCTATAAAAAAAAAAATGCAGGGGTCCTAGGAGCAAGCCAGAGGGTGGGCAGACTGGGCAGGGCAAGTTCACAGCTAAGAAGCCGCAGTCAGCAGCACACCACCTAGAGAGCACGGAAGAGCATTGTTCCTACAACATGTTTAAATGTGAGTGAGCCGTGTGCAGAGCCCATCTATGCTACAGTGGGGGGAGATGGAAAGCAGATGGAGGAACTCTGCCTCTTATCAGTGAGGAGAACTACAAACAAATGTGGGGCTCAAGAAAGGCCTCAGCCCTCACACCAGCAGGGATCAAACTGCGTACGAACACCGGGGAGACCATACCATTGCTGGGGCCTCTGGAGGTGAAAAGGAATGGGCTTAGTTTACTAGGGTGTGACTGGCTCACCAAAATACAACTGCACTTGGGTGAGAAACAGACACACACACACGTGACTGAGGATGTCACTCAAACGTACCCTGAGATTTTTAAAGATGAACTGGGCACACTGCAGTTAAGCTGTTTGTGGATCCCTAGGCAGAGCCTCGCATTTTCAAACCCAGGACAGTGGCTTACGCCATGAAAAAGAAAGTGGATGGAGTTGGAGCAGCTGCAAGAAACTAACCCATTCAGTTCTCCCGCTGGGCAGCTCCAATTGTTCCCGTTCTGAAAAGTGACATCACTGCGTATATGTGGGGACTACAAACTCCCCATCAACAGCGATGCTTGCTGGAGGCAAGACGTTCAAAGCTTGACATGAGTCATTGCCTACCAACAGTTCCTCCTGGACAAGGACTCAAGTGTGTCAGACAACACGCACAAAGTCTTGTTCAGGTACAACCGCTTGGTTTTCGGCGTGGCATCCAGTCCAGCCGTTTTCCAGAGGACAATCTGGAATGGGATCCCTCATGTAGCAGCGTACCTGGGTGACATCCTGGTTACAGGTGAGACGTAGGAGGAGAACAAGCCATCTGGACCAGGTGTTAGAGATTCTCCGAGGCAGGGAAGCGTTGCAAGTGCACATTCCAAGTAGAGTGTGACACACTACCATTCAAAAGTTTAGGATCACTTAGAAAAAGTCCTTGTTTTTGAAAGAAAAGCACATTTGTCCATTAAAATAACATCAAATTGGTCACAAACACAGTGTAGACATTGTTAATGTTGTAAATGACTTGAAACTGGAAATGGCTGATTTATGGAATATCTACAGAGGCTCATTATCAGCAATCACTCCTGTGTTCCAATGGCACGTTGTGTTAGCTAATCTAAGTTTATCATTTTAAAAGGCTAATTGATCATTAGAAAACCCTTTTGCAATTATTTTAAACAGCTGAAAACTCTTGTTCGGATTACAGCAGCAATGAAACTGGCCTTCTTTAGACTAGTTGAGTATCTGGAGCATCAGCATTTGTGGGTTAGATTACAGGCTTAAAATGTCCAGAAACAAAAATAACTTTCTGAAACTCAGACTATTCTTGTTCTGAGAAATGAAGGCTACTCCATGCGAGAAATTGCCAAGAAACTGAAGATCTCGTACAACGCTGTGCTCCCTTCACAGAACAGTGCAAACTGTCTCAAACCAGAACAGAAAGTGGAGTGAGTAAAAGCACATTAGTGTGTCTAGTTTGAGAAACAGACGCCTCACAAGTCAACTGGCAGCTTCATTAAATAGTACCTGCAAAACCCCAGTCTCAACGTCAACAGTGAAGAGGCGACTTCGATGCTGGCCTCTTAGGTAGTTGCAAAGAAAGCAATTTCTCAGAGTGGGCAATAAAAAGAAAATATTAAGATGGGCAAAATAACAGGACACTGGACAGAGGAAGATTGGAAAAAAAGTGTTATGGAAAGACTAATCTAAGTTGAGGTGTTCGGATCACAAAGAAGAATATTTGTGAGACGCAGAAAAATATTGAGATACTGGAAGAGTGCTTGACGCCATCTGTCAAGCATGGTGGAGGCAATGTGATGGTCTGAGGGTGGTTTGGTGGTGGTAAAGTGGGAGATTTGTACAGGGTAAAATGGATCTTGAAGAAGGAAATCACTCCATTTTGCAACACCATACCCTGTGGACGGCGCTTAAATTGGAGACAATTTCCTCCTTCAACAGGACAATGACCCAAAGCGAAGCTCCAAACTACGCCAGAACTATTTAGGGAAGAAGCAGTCCGCTGGTATTGTGTCTATAATGGACTGACCAGCAGTCACTGGATCTTAACCCTATTGAGCTGTTGTGGGAGCAGCTTGACCGTATGGTACGTAAGAAGTGCCCATCAAACCAATCCAACTTGTGGGAGGTGCTTCAGCACAGGGTGAAATCTCTTCAGATTACCTCAACAAATTGACAACTAGAATGCCAAAGGTCTGCAAGGCTGTAATTTCTGTGGAGGATGGAGGATTCTTTGATGAAAGCGAAGTTTGAAGGACAATTTTTTAACTTAAAAATCATTATTTATAAACCTTGTCAATGTCTTGACTATATTTCCTATTCATTTTGCAACTCATTTCATGTACGTTTTCATGGAAAACACAGAAATTTCTAAGTGACCCCAAACGTTTGAACGGTAGTGTACCTAGGTCACAAGATCACAGTGCGGGGTTTGTCCTGTGGAGGACAAAGTCAGCGCAATCAACGATGCTAGAAATCCCAAGAACATGTCTGAGCGCAGGTCATTCTTGGGCATGGTGAACTACTATGGTAAGTTACTCCCCCTGAGCTGTTAAGTGTTGGCTCCACTTTTCAGCTGAGCCACAAATACCATAAATGATAGTGGGGGCCAGCACAAAAGAAAGCTTTCCAGGAAGCGAAAGCACTACTACAATCAGCACAACTGCTGGTTAATTTTGACCGAGACAAAGAGATAATTCTGTCATGTAACGCCTCGCCCTACAGCATCAGGGCAGTACTCTCATCAGATGGAGGACAGATCAGAGAGACCCATTGGATTTGCATCATGCACACTGACGAGTGGTGAGAAGGGTTATTCATTAAGACAAGGAAGGTCTGGCCATAGTCTTTGCTGTGAAACGCTTTCATCAGTACCTCTACGGTAGTCATTTCACCATATGCACTGACCACAAACCACTGAAGAGCTTATTCAAGGAATCAAGATGCATTCCTCCCAAGGCTTCAGCAAGGATACAGCGCTGTGCCTCACACCGTCAGCTTACCAGTACACCTTCGTGTACAGAGCGGGGAAGGACAACACAAACGAGCTCAACCGTCTGTTACCAGAGATGCCCGCCACAACTGTGGTGCCTCCAGAGACAATTTTCCTAATGGAGAGATTGCCAAACAGTGAACAAACCGGGATCCTATCCTGGCCCAAGTGAAAAGATTCCTTATGCAGCTTTGGCCTCCTGTCAGAGGATGATGGACTGAGACCTTATGCAAAGCACAATACTGAGCTGAGTGTGCAGGATGGCTGCATACTCTGGCAGTCCAGAGAAGTTGTTCCTCCCCTGGCTGTTCACAAGTCATAGATGAGATCCGAGGCTCACCCACGTGCCTCCCGGATGAAAAGTTTAGCCAGATCTTACATCTGGTGGCCTAACATGGATCAGGACGTAGAAACCAAAGTTAAATAATGATGGCTCCACCCAAGCCACTACATCTATGGGAGTGAGTGGCCTGACCGCCCATGGTCCAGGCTGCACATAGACTTTGCAGGCCCTTTCGTGGGCCACATGTTCCTTGTCACGGTGGAGCAACATCACAGCGATCACAACCATCGAAAAGCTTTGGTGGCTATTTGCAACCCACGGTCTGCCTGACTCACGTTCGACAACCTTTACCTGTGACTTCTCCATGTCCGCAGCTCTCCATTTCACTTGTCCTCAAAGGGCTTAGCGGAGCGGGCTGTACAGATACTGAAAGAGGGGCTCAAAAGGATGACTGGAGGAACCATCACAACTAAGCTCTCTCGGTTCTTGTTCCATTACAGCATCACGCCACAAAGAGGACAGGCTCCAGCTTAGATGTCCAAAAGCTCACCTGGATCTACTGCGTCGGGATATCAAAGCACGAGTGGAACGGAAGCAGGAGAAACAAAAAAAAGACAACCACCACGCGAGGGCGAGACAGTTAAAACCCAATGACACCGTCTACATCCACAACTTCACAAGCAGCCAACACTGGTTGCCAGGTATCATTCTGAGTCAGTGGTCCAGCCTCCTTTGTGGTAAAACTGACTGATGGTCGAGTCATGCGCAGACACCAGGATCACATCCGCCTGCACTTTGACAAAGAAAATACCATGTTTTCAAATGGAACAGCGGGTGGTAGTATACAAGTTGAAATCCCACAGGAAACAGTATCTGAGGAAAAGCGGTATTCAGTGGTTCCAGCAGAGGGTGATGGAATTTCACAAACGCCCAACCCGCTCCTGTGCTCCTCAGACCCATCGCCACTGGGAGACATCTTACCGGTGTCTCGTGGAACACCAGGAGTACTGCGCAGATCACAGCGTAGTCACAAGCCTTCTGAAAGAAGAGACACTCGTGGTGTTAGTGTGTGTGGAACAAAAGACCTAGTAGAAAATAAGGACTGTCATATTGTTTACATTTACAGTAACACTAGCAGCAGTTCTAAAGTGTTGTGAAGAAAAAAGGAAACACTGATGTGGCTTACTGTTACCCTGTTTATTTCCTTACAGGGGGTAATGAAATTAAGGGGGAGAAGTGTTAGTGTGGACACTATATAAATAATTATGTATTGTACTTACCTGCAGTATAGTATGATTGCTATTCATGTGTGCATGGTTATTGGCATTGACCGTGGCATTTTCCCTTTGATGAGGTCATCACCCAGAGTCGGATCTGTACAAGGCGACTATCACACGGTGAGTGGGCTGTAAAGCTTTGCTGCATTTGTATATCTTATTTATTTGATTGAAAATAAAGGAAAGTAATATAGAAATGCGTGTGGGCATTCCTTGTCAAGTTACTACAAGTGTAAATATAATTTTATTCAACATTCTGCTTTGTAGAGACTATGGAGTCCTCTACAGCGACTTCTTTCAGACTGATATCCATGGAGTAACCATGGTAACAGTCATGTTTAGGCAACCACATCCTTTGGTTGAAGTGAGACTGAATGTGTGGATGAGTGTACGTGTGAGTAGTAGGTGTTTGGGAGTATGCGTTCTGAGTAGTAGGTGTTTGGGAGTATGCGTTCGTCTTTACATTTGTACTGTTGGCTATACTAAAAAGCTAACCCTCCCCAAGTGTCATAACATGAGTCCGCTTTAAAAAATAAATTAAAAAGTCACAGTAGAAACTCCCATTGGGTACACAGAGAAGGAACCAATCTTGGTGATGTTCCCATTTCATTTGTTTGGTTTGTGATATCATAGACTTGGCTGACATTCATTCCTTGTTTTCAATGATTGCAGAATCAAAGCAGTTTCACCAGTCTGGGTATACCATGCTGTACGGAATTCACGCACCGTTCTAGAATGGAGTGAAACGCGGGTAAATTCAAGAGCGTGCTACTAAATTAATGTCTGAATCTATTTCTTTAGCCTATATTATTATGAATCACATACAATTAATCATTAGATTGTACAAAAGTGTTGATTAAATAAGGGCGTTAGTTTGTTGTGATCGTTACTAGTGTAGACTACACAGCTCTTGGTTGCATCTCCTCATATTTCGGCGTTAGTAGCGGAGGTATTTCCGCACTTTGGACCAATCAAAATCAACTTGATACAAGAAATTAACAATGCAAACTGAAACAAAAAATGTCAGGGAGAGTAGATAATGAAATTCAGTCTTAGTTTGGATATATATACACACACACACACACACACACAGAGAGAGCAAAAAAGAAAATGTATTCGCACTGTCAACTGCGCTTATTTTCAGCAAACTTAACATGTGTAAATATTTGTATGAACATAAGAATCAACAACTGAGACAAACTGAACCAGTTCCACAGACATGTGACTAACATGAATGGAATAATGTGTCCCTGAACAAAGGGGTCAAAATCAAAAGTAACGTTGAGCTCTGGTGTGGCCACCAGCTGTATTAAGTACTGCAGTGCATTTCCTCATGGACTGCACCAGATTTGCTGTGAGATGTTACCCCACTCTTCCACCAAGGCACCTGCAAGTTCCCTGACATTTCTGGGGGGAATGGCCCTAGCCCTCACCCTCCAATCCAAAAAGGCTCCAAAATTGCTCAATGGGATTGAGATCCGGGCTCTTCGCTGGCCATGGCAGAACACTGACATTCCTGTCTTGCAGGAAATCACGTACAGAACAAGCAGTATAGCTGGTGGCATTGTCATGCTGGAGGGTCATGTCAGGATGAGCCTGCAGGAAGGGTACCACATGAGGGAGGAGGTCTTCCTTGTAACGCACAGCGTTGCGATTGCCTGCAATGACAACAAGCTCAGTCCGATCATGCCATGACACCACCCCAGACCCTTCAACTCGATCCCGCTCCAGAGTACAGGCCTCGCTGTAATTCTCATTCCTTTGACAATAAACGCGAATCCGACCATCACCCCTGGTGAGACAAAACCGAGACTCGTCAGTGAAGAGCACTTTTTGCCAGTCCTGTCTGGTCCAGCAACGGTGGGTTTGTGCCCATAGGCAATGTTTTCGGTGATGTCTGGTGAGGACCTGCTTACAACAGGCCTACAAGCCCTCAGTCCAGCCTCTCTCAGCTGATTGTGGACAGTCTGAGCACTGATGGAGGGATTATGCGTTCCTGGTGTAACTCGGGTAGTTGTTGTTGCCATCCTGTACCTGTCCCGCAGGTGTAATGTTCGGATGTACCGATCCAGTGCAGGTGTTGTTACACGTGGTCTGCCATTGCGAGGACGATCAGCGGTCCGTCCCGTCTCCCTGTAGCGCTGTTTTAGGCGTCTCACAGTACGGACATTACAATTTATTGCCCTGGCCACATCTGCAGTCCTCATGCCTCCTTGCAGCATGCCTAAGGCACGTTCGCACAGATGAGCAGGGACCCTGGGCATATTTTGTTTGGTGTTTTTCAGAGTCAGTAGAAAGGCCTCTTTAGTGTTCTAAGTTTTCATAACTGACCTTAATTGCCTGCCTTGTGTAAGCTGTTAGTGTCTTAATGACCGTTCCACAGGTGTATGTTCATTAATTGTTTATGGTTCATTGAACAAGCATAAGAAACAGGTGTTTAAACCCTTTACAATGAAGATATGTGAAGTTACTTGGATTTTTACTAATTATATTTGAAAGACAGGGTCCTGAAAAAGGGATGTTTCTTTTTTGGCTGAGTTTAGAAACAGGTGAACAGTTTTGGAACACTAAGCCATTGACTGCCTTCACCAGGTGGCTGTGTTACAAGTGGGTTGCTTTTGACAATAAGTCACCTGACTACAGCCATCTAGTTTTGAACCAAGAAGAAGACCAAGGAGTAGGCAAGGAGTCGAGCGGGATGGACGAGAGGAATGTCCAGTTGGCCCGAAAAGCCTGGTAAACTAACGTTACGGAGTGTCAAGCCAGCTAGCTTGCCAGTTGACGTTTGAAGTAAGTGCCGTTCTGACCATGGAGCAGTGACAGTTTGATTAAGCAGCGACCACTTTGTGACCATAATGACATTCTATATTCACTATAATCATGCTACATTATGAGTAAAAACCTCCATATCGTCTGAACTATACTGAACAAAAATAAATGCAACATGTAGTGTTGGTCACATGTTTCATGAGCTGAAAAAAATCTAAAAAAAAAGTTCCATTAGCAAAAAGAGCCAAAAATGTTATGCCCAAATGTGTTTACATCCCTGTTAGTGAGCATTTCTCCATTGTCAAGATAATCCATCCATCCGTTGTTTTAGAGAATTTGGGAGTAGTATTTCTGTCTGTAATAATGCCCTTTTGAGGGGAAACTGGGCCTGGCGCCCCAGTGGGTGGGCCTGGCTGACCAGTGCACCCCTGCCCAGTCATGTGAAATCCATAGATTAGGGCCTAATGAGTATTTCAATTGACCAATTTCCTTATATGAACTAACTCAGCAAAATCTTTGAAATTGTTTGCGAGATAGGGTTTGGACTATCTATTGTATTTCTGATGCAATTCTCTATTGAATGAACATATCTCAATAAACATTTAATGAAATAAGCATTTTATGGTTTAACACCCTACGTAGCCAGAGATTTGAGGATTTGGGGGAAGTTACAACATCTCTGAGCCCTACTATTTTCTGTCAATCATCCACTCCCAAACAGTTTATGCCTTAATTGCACAATCATATAACTAGATCAACTTCCTATTTGAACCTCACGTGGACACAGCACTGTGACGGAGTCAGAAAGCAAAGCCCTTTACTGTAAACCTAAACCTAAACCTAGCCCTAGCCCCAACTCTAGCCCTAACCCAGTGAGTGACTAAAGACAACAGCATCCTGCAGAGAGGTCATGGGGATATGGAGCAGGGATGGGAAATAGTGTTGATGTGCTTCAGTGGTTTTTCTACCTTTCTAAACCAACATCAGACAGTCACTTGACTGGAGTTAGGCCTAAGTCCCATACGACTTCTGACAATGCTGTGAAAGTAAATTAAACACTTCTTGCGGTAAGTTGACCAAAATCATGTTGCTGTTGCTAATAGTCATTTTATCCCATTGTAGTGTCATATGACCAAGTCACCTTTCTTTTAGCTGCCGTGAATTATAAGTGCATAAGTCTACTTCTAGAGTTATGACCAAAATTTGGAAGAATTACAAACAAAATGAAAGTGGATTCAAAGTGGTCACCCTCTGCTAGTGATTTGCAGAATGTACATTGATACAATTATAAAGAGGCCTGTGATTGGTTACATTGCCTACTATGCCATTTCTCAGTAAAAAGGGCCATGACTTCAAAAAGTAGCAGAGGTCCCATTAATGCAAAACTAAATATTACTTAGATCAAAATACTCCTCATATTACAGAGCAAGCGGTAAAGCGTCATATGACACCAATTCGAGCTTTGTAGCACCTACAGATGAAACATTACAGAGTCAAAAAGGAGGCTTGGCCAAATTTGATAAATATTTTCTCAATTATAGATTTAGATACAAATGTCAAGAATCCTTTCTACAAAAAGGACCATTCTAAGGATTACTTTTCTAGAAAATCCCCCAAATCATGGTCTATTTTTGTCTTGGGTTCGTAAGAAAATCGCTAAATAGGCCAAATAACTCTTGGTAAATATGGGCCCAGGATGGTCAAAATGTAGGTCATATATCCAGACATCACATCTCCCCTGTTATTATAGAATATCAGAAAGTTCCAATTTGATACAGATAAATAAATGACAGGAATTGGTTACAGGTTACAACCTGATGAGAGCATGGGGGCTTTCAAAAACACTGAATGTGGAGTTCAGGTCTGTCTTTCTGAAAATTTCAGGTCTAAACAACCAAAACATCATTCAATGAAACTCTGGTTAATTCAATATTGTAATTAAGTCACCATTGCATAATGCATTACGTGCACCACCTCCAGACTTGCGCAAATGTGATTGGGTAACCCTGAGATGGCAGTCTTTGATTGGGTAACACAGGGAGTCTTTGATTGGGTAACACAGGAATAAACCGATTGTCATCATTACAAAATGTTGACTTGATTTGCTACATTTTGTCTCTTTATATCAACTGGGCCTTGATTTTGTACATTTGGTAAAAATCATGCAAAATCAGTAGTGTTGGCTGTTAGGCATTGCCCCGAGCCTTTCCAGAAGACGCCGACCCTATCTTTACGCTTGTTTACACTGAAGTCGGAAGGTAAACATGGTTAACCTACATTAAGAAACTGTGGAGCCGGCGTGTGATATGGCTTGGAAAACGTACCTCAATGCAGGGATGGGATATGCCACTGTACTATACATTTGACCTTGATCCACACTGCTCTATCGAGACGATTAAAAGAGTTTGTTTGCCAAGGAAACTGCACTTTTCATCCTCATGCCAGGCAGCAGTAGGCATATCAGCCATTAGGAAATGACATCACGTTGAACAACAAAAAGGAGCTAATTGGCTGACACTGCCATTCCAAAATGGCTATGGTGGCTACTGCTAGCTACTAAATGTATACACAAAAGTATGTGGACACCGCTTCAAAATTAGTCGATTCGCCTATTTCAGCCACACCTTTTGCGGATTGGTGTATAAGATCGAGCAAAAAGCCATGCAATCTTCATAGACAAACACTGGCAGTAGAATTGCTTTACTGAAGAGCTCAGACTTTCAACGTGGCAGTCATAGGATGCCACCTTTACAACAAGTCAGATCGTTGCCCTGCTAGAGCTGCCCCAGGCAACTGTAATTGCTGTTATTGTGAAGCGGAAACATTCAGGAGCAACAACGGCTCATCCGCAAAATGGAAGGCCACACAAGCTCACAGAACGGGACCGCAGAGTGCTGATGCATGTAGAGCCTAAAAATCATCTGTCCTCGGTTTCAACACTCACTACCGAGTTCCAAAGTGCCTCTGGAAGCAACGTCAGCACAAGGACGATTTGTCAGGAGCTTCATGAAATGGGTTTCCATGGTCAAGCAGCCACACACAAGCCTAAGATCACCATGCGCAATGCCAAGAGTCAGCAGGAGTGGTGTAAAGCGTGCCGCCATTGGACTCTGGAGCAGTGGAAACGTGTTCTCTGGAGTGATGAATCCCACTTCACCATCTGACAGTCCGACAAACGAATCTGGGTTTGGCAGATGCCAGGAGTACGCTACCCGCCCGAATGCAGTGTCAACTGTAATGTTTGGTGGAGGAGGAATAATGGTCTGGGGCTATGTTTCATGGTTCAGGCTAGGCCCCTTCGTTCCAGAAGGGAAATCTTGACACTACAGCATACAATGACATTCTAGACGATTCTGTGCTTCCAACTTTGTGGCAACAGTTTGGGGAAAGCGCATTCCTGTTTTAGCATGACAATCCCCCCTCTGCACAAAGCAAGGCCCATACAGAAATGGTTTGATGAGATCGGTGTGGAAGAACTTGACTGACCTGCACAGAGCCCTGACCTCAACCCCATCAAACACCATTGGAATGAATTGGAACGCCGACTGCGAGTCATGTCTAATCGCCCAACATCAGTGTCCAACCTCACTAATGCTCTTGTGGCTGAATAGAAGCAAGTAGAGGTCGACCGATTATGATTTTTCAACGCCGATACCGATAATTGGAGGACCAAAAAAGCAGATACCGATTAATCTGACATTTTTATTTATTTATTTGTAATAATGACAATTACAACAATACTGAATGAGTACTTATTTTTTACTTAATATAATACATCAATAAAATCAATTTAGCCTAAAAAATAATGAAACATGTTCAATTTGGTTTAAATAATGCAAAAACAAAGTGTTGGAGAAGTAAAAGTGCAATATGTGCCATGTCAGAAAGCTAACGTTTAAGTTCCTTGCTCAGAACATGAGAACATATGAAAGCTGGTGGTTCCTTTTAACATGAGTCTTCAATATTCCCAGGTGAAGTTTTAGGTTGTAGTTATTATAGGAATATTTATCTCTACACCATTTGAATTTCATATACCTTTGACTATTGGATGTTCTTATAGGCACTTTAGTATTGCCAGTGTAACAGTATTGCTTCCGTCCCTCTCCTCGCCCCTATCTGGGCTCGAACCAGGAACACATCGACAACAGCCACCCTCAAAGCAGCATTATAACTACTCCAAGTTTCAGAGCGAGTGACATTTGAAACGCTATTAGCGCGCACCCCGCTAACTAGCTAGCCATTTCACATCGGTTACACCATCCTAAACTCGGGAGTTGATAGGCTTGAAGTCATAAACAGCGCAATGCTTGAAGCACAGCAAAAAGCTGCTGGCAAAACGCACGAAAGTGCTGTTTGAATGAATGCTTACGAGCCTGCTGGTGCCTACCATCGCTCAGTCAGACTGCTCTATCAAATCACTTAAACATATTAACACACAGAAATACGAGCTTTAGGTCATTAATATGGTCGACTCCGGAAACTGTAATCTCGAAAACAAGATGTTTATTCTTTCAGTGAAATACGGAACCGTTCCGTATTTTATCTAACGGGTGGCATCCATAAGTCTAAATATTCCTGTTACATTGCACAACCGTCAATGTTATGTCATAATTATGTAAAATTCTGGCAAATTAGGCGGCCCAAACTGTTGCAACTCTGCGTGCAATGAATGCAAGAGAAGTGACACAAATTCACCTGGTTAAAATGGCCTGCTAACCTGGATTGCTTTTAGCTAAATATGCAGGTTTAAAAATATATACTTGTGTATTGATTTTAAGAAAGGCATTGATGTTTATGGTTAGGTACACGTTGGAGCAACAACAGTCCTTTTTCATGAATACGCAACGCATCGATTATATGCAACGCAGGACACGCTAGATAAACTAGTAATGTCATCAACCATGTGTAGTTAACTAGTGGTTATGATTGATTGGTTGATTGTTTTTTATAAGAAGTTTAATGCTAGCTAGCAACTTACCTTGGCTTACTGCATTCGCCTAACAGGCAGGCTCCTCGTGGAGTGCAATGAGAGGCAGGTGGTTAGAGCGTTGGACTAGTAACCGGAAGGTTGCAAGATTGAATCCCCGAGCTGACAAGGTAAAAATCTGTCGTTCTGCCCCTGATCAAGGCAGTTAACCCACCGTTCCTAGGCTGTCATTGAAAATAAGAATGTGTTCTTAACTGACTTGCCTAGTTAGATAAAGATTAAAAAGGTGTAAAAAAAAAAAAGTAAAATAAATATGTTTTTAAATTGGCCAAATCGGTGTCCAATAATACCGATTTCCGATTGTTATGAAAACTTGAAATCGGCCCTAATTAATCGGCCATTCCGATTAATCGGTCGACCTCTAGAAGCAAGTACCCATAAAAATGGTCCAACATCTAGTGGAAAGCCTTCCCAGAAGAGTGGAGACTGTTATTGCAGCAATGATTTTGGATTGAGATGTTTGGTCATGTCTTGTAGCATGACGACGAAAAGGGCAGTTCTCCTTTAAAACAAGCAGTATTTCAAAACTTCTCTATGTATCAGTGCGGATAATTAACATTTGGAGTACAGTGGCATATCCCGTCGCTGCATTGAGGTAGGTATTCCAACCCATATCTCGCCCGGCACCAGTGTCTTAATGTAACCATGACTGTCATTTGACCCTAGTGTAGCTCAGTGTAAACAAGCGTAATGGTAAGGTTGGTATCTTCTAGCAACCCCATTAGCCATGATTTCAAGGCAATTTTATCAAAACGTAATAGGCATCGACTTGTCTGACTGTGGTTCTTGTTCAGTAGTTTATTTAAACTGGTAAACCAGATCACTAATCTAACACTCAGTCATGAAAGGGGCTGTACAGGACAAGCAACCCTTAGGTGGTGTAGTCACATGCTCTCCACAAGTCAACACTGGAAATCAACAACAGAGCTGACCATTGTAAAGAGCCTATGGGGCTCCCAAGTGGCGCAGTGCTCGAAGACACTGCATCAGTGGTAGAGGAGTCACCACAGACCCTGGTTCGATTCCAGGCTATATGACGTGATTGGGAGTAATAGGCACACAATTGGCCCAGCGTCGTACGTGTTTGGCTGGGGTAGCAGTCATTGTAAATAAGAATGTGTTCTTAACTGACTTGCGTAATTAAATAATATCAGGCTACACTGATTTTAAAATGTGTAGAGGTTCTCTAAAACAGCCGGTGGAGATCAAACATTGAGGAAACTAGTCACCGAACTTCCACACATTTAAAAAAAATCAGTGTAGCCTACTAAACGAGCCCTTACAGTCAATTTTGAACACCTTACCAGCAGTGTCCCAAATGGAGATATTGTAGGGTCCCCACTGTTTGAGGAAAAACGCCCCTCCGACGGTGCTGATGGTGTCTTTAAATTTCTTCTCCGTGTACCTGTGAAGCAGCGAGGTCTTCCCAACGTTCATGTCGCCCAGAATGACAACTTTGACGTCAGGCTTCCTCATCTTGGAAAGTTCGGGCATGGTTCTTGACCCACGCCGCTTGGCAAACCTCCTCAGCGGTCTAGCAGAGACACACTCGATGCTGTACTTCACTTTCATTTAAAAGCACTAGTTTACAGATAAAGTGCAATTGTCATCTTGACATCAACCGATTAAAACCCACTGAAATCGTCCTGGGTGTTCGATATAATTCAAGCGATTATACAATCAACATCTCGATATAACAAACACTTCAAGTTAGACGACCACAGCTCTTCCCTCTCTCTCGTCCACTTGTTGATAGTGAACTTCAAAAATTGTGATGAAACCGGACGTTGATTTAAAAGCTTGAAGGGTCATGGCTAGAAGGGATCCAGCTTTTGTAAAATTGATGTCAGATTTATCTTTACATACAATATTAGGAGAATTTACGCAGCAGGTGATGAGAATTAACGTAACAGGTTAAGAGAATCAGTCTACGATTACGAAAAGCTTGGAGGGTCATGGATAGAGGGGATCCAGATTTATTCAAATTAACATCAGATTTTACTTTTCATAGCAGGTTAGGAAAACTTAAAGGAAAACTCCACCGAAAAACAATATTTTGGTATTTCTTTCATTTGTCCATTGATATGTAACTTTCAAAATACAGAAATCATCATATGATGCTTTTTCAGTGGAGTTTCTTTTAAGTATGGAGGATCAAAGCTGCCTTGACTATAATTAAATGGATAAATAAATGCACACATAAATACAGTACCAGTCAAAAGTTTGGACACACCTACACATTCAATGTTTTTCTTTCTTTAACTATTTTCTACATTGTAGAATAAGACATCAAAACTATGAAATAACACATATGGAATCATGAATTTACAAAAAAGTATTAAAAAAATTCTTCAAAGCAGCCACCCTTTGCCTAGATGACAGCTTTGCGCACTCTTGGAATTCTCTCAACCAGCTTCATGAGAAATGTTTTTCCAACAGTCTTGAAGGAGTTCCCACATATGCTGCGCACTTGTTGGCTGCTTTTCCTTCACTCTGCGGTCCAACTCGTCCCAAACCATCCCAATTGGGTTGAGGTTGGGTGAATGTGGAGGCCATGTCTTCTGATGCAGCACTCAATCACTATCCTTCTTGGTCGGCAATAACCTTTACACAGCCGGGAGATGTGTTGGGTCTTTTCCTGTTGAAAAACGAATTAAAGTCCCACTAAGCACAAACCAGATGGGAATGCGTATCGCTGCAGAATGCTGTGGTAGCCATGCTGGTTAAGTGTGCCTTGAATTCTAAATAATTCACAGACAGTGTCACCAGCAAAGCATCCCCACACCATCACACCTCCTTCTCCATGCTTCACGGTGGGAACCACACATGCAGAGATCAAAAATCTCAAATTTGGACTCATCAGACCAAAGGACAGATTTCCACCCGTCTAATGTCCAATGCTCATGTTTCTTGGCCCAAGCAAGTCTATTCGTATTATTGTTGTCCTTTAGTAGTGGTTTCTTTGCAGCAACTTGACTATGAAGGCCTGATTTACGCAGTCTCCTCTGAACAGTTGATGTTGAGATGTGTCTGTTACTTGAACTCCGTGAAGCATTTATTTGGGCTGCAATCCGAGGTGCAATTAACTATAATGAACTTATCCTCTGCAGCAGAAGTAACTCTGGGTCTTCCTTTCCTGTGGTGGTGCTCATGAGAGACAGTTTCATCATAGAGCCAGTTTTGGCGACTGCACTTGCAGAAACGCATTGACAGACCTTCATGTCTTAAAGTAATCATGGACTGTCATTTCTCTTTGCTTATTTGAGCTGTAATTGCTATATGTACTTGGTCTTTTACCAAATAGGGCTATCTTCTGTATACCACCCCTACCTTGTCACAAATGATTGGCTCAAATGCAATTAAGAAGGAAAGAAATTACACAAATTAACTTTAACAAGGCACATCTGTTAATTGAAATGCATTCCAGGTGACGACCTCATGAAGCTGGTTGAGAGAATGCCAAGAGTGTGCAAAGCTGTCATCAAGGCAAAGGGTGGCGACTTTGAAGAATCTCAAATATAAAATATATTTTGATTTGTTTAACACTTTTTTGGTTACTACATGATTCCATATGTGTTATTTCATAGTTTGATGTCTTCACTACTACTCTACAATGTATAAAATAGTAAAAATAAGGAAAACCCTTGAATGAGTAGGTGTGTCCAAACTTAAATAAATAAATACATAAATGAACATAAAATAGATAAATAAATGCACACATAAATAGATAAATAAATGCACACATAAATAGATAAATAAATGCACACATAAATAGATAAATAAATGCACACATAAATAGATAAATAAATGCACACATAAATAGATAAATAAATGCACACATAAATAGATAAATAAATGCACACATAAATAGATAAATAAATGCACACATAAATAGATAAATAAAGGCACACATAAATAGATAAATAAATGGATGAGTGAATAATTGCACACATAAATAGATAAAATATTATTTAAATAATGAATCACACTTTATTTCATTTTATTCTTCATTTATTTCTTTATTTATTCCTCCGATATGATAATGAAGGGGTGTCAAGCAAACATATGTGGGTGGCAGTGGTGTAAAGTACTTAAGTAAAAATACTTTAAAGTACTACTTAAGTCATTTTTGGGGGTATCTGTACTTTAATTTACTATTTATATTTTTGACAACTTTTACTTTTACTTCACTACATTCCTAAAGAAAATAATGTACTTTTCAACACCATACATTTTGCCTGACACCCACAAGTACTAGTTACAATTTGAATGCTTAACAGTACAGGAAAAAGGTCAAATTCACACACGTATCAAGAGAACGTCCCTGCTCATCCCTACTGGTCCACCTCTACGCAGACAACACCATTCTATACACCTCTGGCACTTCTTTGGACACTGTATTAACTCATCTCCAGATGAGCTTCAATGCCATTACAACTCTCCTTCTGTGGCCTCCAACTGCTCTTCAATGCAAGTAAAACTAAATGCATGCTCTTCAACTGATCGCTGCCCGCACATGCCCGCCTGCCTAGCATCACAACTCTGGACGGTTCTGACTTAGAATATGTGGACAACTACAAATAGCTAGGTGTCTGGTTAGACTGTAAACTCTCCTTCCAGACTCGCATTAAGCAATCCAAAATTACATCTAGAATCGGCTTCCTAATCGCACGCAACAAAGCATCCTTCACTCATGCTGCCAAACATACCCTCGTAAAACTGATCATCCTACCAATCCTCGACTTCGGCGATGTCATTTACAAAATAGCCTCAAACACTCTACTCAACAAACTGGATGCAGTCTATCACAGTGCCATCCATTTTGTCACCAAAAGCCCCATATACTACCCACCACTGCGACCTGTATGCTCTCGTTGGCTGGCCCTCGCGTCATACTCGTCGCCAAACCCACTGGTTCCAGGTCATCTACAAGTCTCTGCTAGGTAAAGCCCCGCCTTATCTCAGCTCACTGGTCACCATAGCAGCACCCACCCGTAGCACGCGCTCCAGTAGGTATATCTCACTGGTCACCCCCAGAGCCAATTTTTCCTTTGGCCGCCTTTCCTTCCAGTACTCTGCTGCCAATGACTGGAACGAACTGCAAAAATCTCTGAAGCTGGAGACCCCTACCTCCCTCACTAGCTTTAAGCACCAGCTGTCAGAGCAGCTCACAGATCCCGGCACCTGTACACAGCTCATCTGTTAATAGCCCATCCAATCTACCTCATCCCCATACTGTATTTATTTATTTATCTTGCTCCTTTGCACCCCAGTATCTCTACTTGCACATTCATCTTCTGCAAACCCTATATATTGTAATTACTTAGCCACCATGGCCTATTTATTGCCTTACCCCTCTTATCCTACCTCATTTGAACATGCTGTATATTTTTCTACTGTATTATTGATTGTATGTTTGTTATTTCCATGTGTAACTCTGTGTTGTTGTATGTGTCGAACTGCTTTGCTTTATCTTGGCCAGGTCGCAGTTGCAATAGAGAACTTGTTCTCAACTAGCCTATTTGGTTAAATAAAGGTGAAATAAATAAATCAAATAAATGTTAGAATTTCCTGCCCATGTTGCTGAACAATTCAACCCTTTTGTTAGTGTTCTTCAGGAAGTGTATAGGGGATGTCGTTCCTACTGTGACTATTAAAACCTACCCAAACCAAACTGAAAGCGCGAACCACCGCATTTAACCACGGCAAGGTGACTGGGAATATGGTTGAATACAAACAGTGCAATTATAAGGCAATTGATAAGGCAATCAAACAGGCAAAATGTCAGTACAGAGACAAAGAGGAATTCAACGGCTCAGACACGAGACGTATGTGGCAGGGTCTACAGACAATCACAGACTACAAAGGGAAAACCAGTCGGTGTCCGCGACGTGGCGTCTTGCTCCGGGACAAGCTTAAACACCTTTGCCTGCTTTGAGGATAACACAGTGCCACTGACACGGCCAGCTACCAAGGACTGTGTGCTCTCCTTCTCCGTGGCCGATGTGAGTAAGACATTTATGCGTGTTAACCCTCACAAGTCTGCCGGCCCAGACGGAATCCCTAGCCGCGTCCTCAGAGCATGCGCAGACCAGCTGGCTGGAGTGTTTACAGACATATTGAATCTCTCCTTATCCCAGTCTGCTGTCCCCACTTGCTTCAAAATGTCCACCATTGTTCCTGTACCCAAGAAAGCAAAGGTAACTGAAGTAAATGATTATCGCTCCGTAGCACTCATTTTTGTCATCATCATAAAGTGCTTTGAGAGGCTAGTTAAGGATAATTTCACCTCCACCTTACATGACACCCTAGACCCACTTCAATTTGCATACCACCCCAATATATCCACAGATGATGCAATCGCCATTGCACTGCACACTGCCTTATCCAAACTGGACAAGAGGAATACCTATGTAAGAATGCTATTCATTCACTATAGCTCAGCATTCAATGCCATTATACTCTCCAATCTCATCATTAAGCTCGGGGCCCTGGGTCTAAACCCCGCCCTGTGCAACTGGGTCCTGGACTTCCTGGCGGGCTGCCCCCAGGCAGTGAAGGTAGCAAACAACACCTCCACTATGCTGATCCTCAACACAGGAGCCCCACAAGGGTGCATACTCAGCCCCCTCTTGTACTCCCTGTTCACCCATGTCTGCGTGGCCATGCACCAACTCAATCATCAAGTTTGCAGATGACACAACAGTAGTAGGCCGGATTACCAGCCTGTTCACCCCGCTATCATTCAGAAGGCGAGGCCAGTACAGGTGCATCAAATCTGGGACAGAGAGAAGCTGTTTGTCAGTCTATCGAGGCCATAAGACTGTTAAATAGCCATCACTAGCCGGTTACCACCTGGTTACTCAACCCTGCACCTTATAGGCTGCTGCCTATGTACATAGACATGGAATCACTGGTCACTTGAATAATGTTTACATACTGTTTTACTCATGTCATATGTATATACTGTACTGTGTTTTAGTCAATGCCACTTAGACATTGCTTATCCTAATATTTATATATTTCCATTATTTTACTTTTAGATTTGTGTGTATTGTTGTGAATTGTTAGATACTACTGCATTGTTGGAGCTAGGAAAACAAGCATTTCGCTACACCCGCAATAACATCTGCTAAATATGCTTATGTGACCAATAAAATTGAATTTGATAGGTTGAAATTCACATTCAATATTCAGTTCATAAGCATTGACTAATACCTCTAGGGCCGGTCAATGATTAGTCAATGATTGATTTAACCGACCTGGAAGACCAGGTGTGTTGAATTTAGCCAGTCGCTGATCAATTAGCTGAGTTGGTCAGGGCTGCGTTCAGCACATAAAAACGTAATAGAACATTCTGTTGAATGGAAATGTAGCTGTACTGAACGACCAGTTGAAAAACAGGGTGGGGTTGGGGGTTCAAAATGCACCGCTGCCCTTTAAAATACCTCACTCATTGCTTCAAGCCACAACCACCCAACGGAGCAAACGTATCTCAAAGTCTGTTCAAGAACGTTTTGGGATTGGCATTCAGTACAAACTAAAGCAAACTAAAATCCTGCAGTACCTGTGGCACTCCAAGAACAGGGTTGCCTACCCCTGCTCTAGGGTCCTGTGGTGAAATGACTGCTGTGCAAGGTATTTGGCAACAGCTTTCTTCCAAGGCCCATATTCACAAAGCGTCTGAGTGGGGATGGTTATCTAGGATAACCTCCCCATTGACAATGTAATTGTACTCCGTGTGAAGGCAAAACTGATCCTAAAATTAGTACTCCTACTCTGAGATTCTTTGTGAATATGGCCCCTGGCCTATCAGCATACTGGTCTGTCAGCATACTGGCCTATCAGCAATGCCACCACCTGAAATACAACAAAAACATGAATAAGAATGATCTTAGCCAGTAACACATGTAAATGTGCACAAGCCCCCTAATCAGCCAAATGATATGAAAACAACAGACTATTTGCAGTAAAATTAGGAGGTGCATTTTTCTTGACAACTTTAGGTCACACATACATACATAAATAAACAGGCAGGGGAACAAAGTAGTTTGACAAAAATAGTCTTTGTCAGTAACTGGCTAGTCTTTAGAATATAGCTACCAATTATGTAGCTAGCTCATGTTCTTGAAATCTAGCTTGTTTGCTTGCTAGCTAAGGTGAACTCTGTTGGTAGGAGTAAGCTACCGTTAGCTAGCTTCCACCAGAAGTTTCAAGATAGATGGCTGGTTAATGGATTTTTTTTTAATCAACTTTAGCAATCAGATGAATAGCTACCAAATATATTTGTTGACCTATGTGTCCCTTGCAGTAGCTGTGTGTGGGTAAAATCACTGGGGAAGCCAAGCCAGGGGGAAAAAGTGTGTTGTGATAATTGAGTTGTTTGCTCCATAACCTGCCTTGCCACCTTAATATGCACTACCTGAGCAAAAGTATGTTGACCTGCTCGTCGAACATCTCATTCCAAAATCATGAGCATTAATATGGAGTTGGCCACCCCTTTGCTGCTATAACAGCTTCCACTCTTCTGGGAAGGCTTCCCACTAGATGTTGGAACATTGCTATGGGGACATGCTTCCATTCAGCCACAAGAGTGTTAGAGAGGTTGGGCGATTTAAGCCTGGCTTGCAGTCGGCGTTCCAATTCATCCCAAAGGTGTTAGATGGGGTTGAGGTCAGGGCTCTGTGCAGGCCAGTCAAGTTCTTCCACACCGATCTCATCAAACCATTTCTGTATGGACCTCGCTTTGTGCATGGGGACATTGTCATGCTGAAATAGGAAAGGAGCTTCCCCAAACTGTTGCCACAAAGTTGGAAGCACAGAATGGCCTTAAAATGTCATTGTATGCTGTAGTGTTAATATTTTCCTACACTGGAACTAAAGGGCCTAGCCCGAACCATGAAAAACAGCCCCAGACCATTATTCCTCTTCCACCAAACTTTACAGTTGGCACTATGCATTGGGGCAGGTAGCATTCTCCTGGCATCTGCCAAACCCAGATTTGTCTGTCGGACTGCCAGATGGTGAAGCGCGTTTCCACTGCTCCAGAGTCCAATGGCAGCGAGCTTTAGACCACTCCAGCCAACGCTTAGCATTGCGCATGGGGATCTTAGGCTTGTGTACGCCTGCTCGGCCATGGAAACCTATTTCATGAAGCTCCATATGAACAGTTCACGTGCTGATGTTGCTTTCAGAGGCAGTTTGGAACTCTGTAGTGAGTGTTGCAACCGAGGACAAACTATTTTTATGCGCTACTCGCTTCAGCACTCGTCAGTCCTGTTCTGTGACCTTGTGTAGCCTACCACTTCGCAGCTGAGCCATTGTTGCTCCTAAACATTTCTACTTCACAATAGCCGGGGCAGCTCTAGCAGGGCAGCAAATTGTTGAACTGACTTATTGGAAAGTCACAGAGCTTTTCAGTAAGGCCATTCCACTGCCAATGTTTGTCTTTGGAGATTGCATGGCTGTGTGCTCGATTTTATACAGCCGTCAGCAATGGGTATGGCTGAAATAGCCGAATTCACTCATTTTGAAGGGGTGTTCACATACGTGTGGGTGTATATATATATAATATATATATATATATATATATAGGCCGAGACAATAAGAAGACACCGTGGCAGAATAAATTCAACCACACCTTTTGTTTCATCCAAATATTGGAGAGCAACATCTGTCTGGTGAAGTCCACAAAGCATATTGCATGTAACAAACAGTAACATTACCTATAGAAACGATCAGTCAAGTTAATGTTAGAGTTATTGCAAGAAAAACAGGAGCTGCCTCCACTATTCCAGCACCATTTCAACGTCAACATTTCTACATCATCAAATCACCTATGCTTCGTCTAATACAGCGACAACTAAAAGATTCCAAAAACAATTTAGTCCAATCAACATAAGCTAGATATCATGTGGCTGTCCATGTTACTGACTTCTGTGTATGTGTGCATAAGTAGAAAAAACATGTTGACTCACCCGACTTTGCCATTTGCCATCCTCCTCTTTCATGTTGCATAAATGTATTTTTTTTTTTCAATTTTTTTTTTTTTTACCTTTTATTTAACTAAGCAAGTCCAGTTAGGAACAAATTCTTATTTACAATGACAGCCTACACCGGCCAAACCCGGACGACGCTGGGTCAATTGTGTGCTGCCCTATGGGACTCCCAATCATGGCCGGTTGTGATACAGCCTAAATGGTCCATGACTCTGTCATACAGTATACACTTTTAGTTTTTGTTGTCCTAGGCTACCTGGTTAACATTAGCCTACTACATCTAGCTACATATTGAACTTCTAGCCTCTCAGGCTGAGAAATTGATGATAAAATTATTGGGGAGGGGGGGCTGTCGTCTTGTTAGACTTCAGTGCAGCTTTTGACATTATCGATCATAGTCTGCTGCTGGAAAAACATATGTGTTATAGAAGTGGGTGTAAAGCCATAATGTGGATAAAGAGTTACTTGTCTAACAGGACACAGAGGGTGTTCTTTAATGGAAGCGTCTCCAACATAATCCAGGTAGAGGCAGGAATTCCCCAGGGTAGCTGTTTAGGCCCCTTGCTTTTTTCAATCTTTACTAACAACATGTCACTGGCTTTGAGTAAGGCAAGTGTTCCTATGTATGAGGATGGCTCAACACTATAAATGTCAGCTACTACAGTGACTGAAATGGGTAGCAAGGAATAAGTTAGTCCTTAATATTTCCAAAACTAAAAGCATTGTATTTGGGAAAAATCATTCACTAAACCTCAACTACATCTCGTAATGAATAATGTGGAAAATTAGCAAGTTGAGGTGATTAAACTGCCTAGAGTAACCCTGGAATGTATGTCATGGTCAAAACATACAACAGTAGCTAAGATGGGGAGAAGTCTGTCCATAATAAAGTGCTGCTCTGCCTTCTTAACACTAACAACAACATTAATGACATGCATCAATCTCCCATGGCTCAAAGTGGAAGAGAGATTGACTTCCTAATTTCTTATTTTTGTAAGAGGTGTTGACAAGCTGAAGGTACAGAGCTGTCTGTTTTAAAATACTAGCACGCAGCTCGGACACACATGCATACCCCACAAGACATGCCACCAGAGGTCTCTTCACAGTCCCCAAGTCCAGATCAGTCTTTGGGAGGCGCACAGTACTACATAGAGCCATGACTACATGAAACTCTATTCCACATCAAGCAGTAGAATCAGATTTAAAAAGCAGGTAAAAATACACCTTAAGGAACAGAGTGTGAAGTAATACAAACAGACACATGCATACACACACACGATAACATACTCACTATACACACACATATACATGGACTTTGCATTGTAGATATCTGGTAGTGGACTATGGGCCTGAGGGCACACATTTAGTGTGTTGTAATGAATGTATTGTAATGTTTTCAAAATTGTTTAACTGCCTTCATTTTGCCGGACCCCAGGAAGAGTAGCTACTGCCTTGGCATCAGCTAATAAGGATCCATAATAAATACCAAAAATACCTTGTCACAACACAACTTATTGCCTCAAACTCAAAGAAGGAAATAAATTACACAAATTAACTTTTAACAAGGCACACCTGTTAATTGAAATGCATTCCAGGTGACTACCTCATGAAGCTGGTTGAGAGAATGCCAAGAGTGTGCAAAGCTGTCATCAAGGCGGCAAAGGGTGGCTACTTTGAAGAATCTCAAATCTAATATACATTTTCATTTGTTTAACACTTTTGGGGGGGGGGGGGATTACATGATTCCATATGTGTTATTTCATAGTTTTGATGTCTTCACTATTATTCTACAATGTAGAAAATAGTACAAATAAAGAAAAACCCTGGAATCAGTAGGTGTGTCCAAACTTTTGACTGGTACTGTATATTCCCCCTCAGGAGACTGAAAAGATTTGGCATGGGTCCCCAGATCCTCAAAAGGTTCTACAGCTGCACCATCGAGAGCATCACTGCCTGGTATGGCAACTGCTCGGCCTCTGACTGCAAGGCACTACTGAGGGAAGACTGTACGGCCCAGTACATCACTGGGGCCAAGCTTCCTGCCATCCAGGACCTCTATACCAGTCGGTGTCAGAGGAAGGCCCTAAAAATTGTCTAAGACTCCAGCCACCCTAGTCATAGACTGTTCTCTCTGCTACCGCAAAGGCAAGCGGTACCGGAGCGCCAAGTCTAGGTCCAAGAGGCTTCAAAACAGCTTCTACTCCCAAAGCCATAAGACTCCAGAACATCTAGTCAAATGGCTACCCAGACTATTCACATTGCCCCCGCTCCCCTCTCCACACCACTGCCACTCTGTTGTCATCTATGCATAGTCACTTCAATTATCTCTACCTACATGTACATACTACTTCAACTAACCGGTGCCCCCGCACATTGACTCTGTACCAGCACCCCCCTGTATATATATATATATATTTTTTTTTTACTACTCCTCTTTAATTACTTGTTACATTTGATCTCTTATTCCTATCTGTATTTTTTAAAACTGCACTGTCGGTTAGGGGCTCATAAGTAAGCATTTCACTGTAAGGTCTACTACACTTGTTGTATTCGGTGCATGTGACTAATACGATTTGATATTATACTGTATATTATATAGCTCTGGAGGCTATATAATATATAATTTTATTTATTTTTTATTATTTTTTACTTTTATTTTCAAAGCAAACCACCACAAACTCATGTCGGGGAAAGAAAAAAGGCGAAACTGACCACCCTCCTTCCTTGCTCCTGCCCTGCCTCTTCCACCAATCCAAATGTTTCTTATGGACAGAAAAGAGCAGAGGCTCTGAGCTGTCCGATCAGGTCCATTGTCTACTTACTCGAAGTCCTTTATCTAGCTCTATGCTCCTATCAACACACTTCCTGTTTTTGTTTGGATCTTTTAGCGCCTCTCATCCCAGTGAAGCGTCTATCTATCCTATTTTCAGCAGTAACTCACAATTCGTGTCTAAGTAAGAACTGTCAGTGTGTGCGCACCGTGCGCCTCTCATTACACGGTTTACCTACGGCCTCTAATAGGCTCGCAAGAGCATGACCGAATCATGCAAACATGGAACTTGGATATTTGGTTGTCTTTTGCCTCTACTGTTGTACTGTCGATTGCTGTAACCTATATGAACGATGAAGTTAAAGTGGAAACAACAAATACTGTACTGCTTTTTAAAATTATGTCGCTGTCACTTTTTATACACCAATCCCTGAAGCGTCCTATTTCCTTTAGGACCCAGTAGAGCTCTGTGAGCTAATCCCTGTGATGTAGTACACATGCTGTCCCTGACCGTTGTTTTAGGTCAGTGCTATTCGGAATCCTTGGGACGTCCCTACCTTAAACTCTAACCCTACCTTAACCATTTTGCATTTCAACTTCAAAGGGGGTAGTGACGTCCCAAGGATTCCGGATATCAATGACCGTTTATGTTGCGGTACTCGAGTGTATGGTGGGGGCCCATAATCAGTTTTGCAGACACTAATCTCCATTGTATGAAAGTGCATTGTCTGAAAAACAACATCTGGCTGCTGAATGTGCACCATCCATGTCCAGGTAAAATGTTACCTGTTACCTAGCCTTTCTTAGGCTCAGGCTCTGAATGTCGAGGTTTGATACAGGTTCCTGCTGCTAGCTAGCTAGTCTTGTTCACCAGCTGACTTGGTAACATTTATTGGTGTTCTGACCGTACTGCATGCTTTAAAAGATAAATTACGCATCAGTTGTTCTCGCACCTGATAATTATGCTCGCCAATTCAACACGGGGCTTTCTCTGGTCGGATGTCGAAACCAGAACCTTGCTGAATATTTGGGGGGAGCGGGACATCCAGACGGCGTTGGGCGGAAACTTCCGAAACAGTCATGTCTACCGCGACGTCGCCCGGAGGTTGGGAATTATGGGGTTCGAAAGAACCCCAGAGCAGTGTAGGGTGCGAATCAAAAGCCTGAAAAGGCAGTTTATCCTGGCCAAGGAGGGCAACCTGAGGAACAACGGACAATACCACAAAATCTGCAAGTTCTACGATGCCATGGAGACGATACTAAACTGCCGTCCCCAGATTGACCCCCAGGAGTTGTTACACAGTGGGGCCGTGGGGGATGAGACCGAGGAGGAAGTGGACACAGACCCTCCACAGGACCCATACTTGGAGAGCACAGGGGAAAGCTCCTACCCAGAAACCCAAGTGAAGCTCGAATACCCTCCCATCCCTGTGACAGTGGGAAATAGTAAGTACCATTAGTATGGCATGTCGTTACATTGTTATTATATGGAGTCTTTTGCAAATACAGGCCTTTTTGTGTCGCAGAGTTTGATTTTTAAGATACAATTTATTATTTCACATCCATTAAGTAGAGACTAAAATTACCGTAACTTATTTTTCAGCTTTCAGTGTTTCATTTTATTTCCTAAAGCATTTAATGTCTGGATTTCACAGTTTTTGCATGTTTTTTTTGCCCTGTCTCACACTGACTTTTGACATTCTATGTATTACCCTTACAGAACTCTTGATAATTAGAAAATATTGAATGCACCTGATTAAAAAAGAGTCAAATGGAAACTATATAAACTCAGCAAAAAAAGAAACGTCCTCTCACTGTCAACTGTGTTTATTTTCAGCAAAGTTAACATGTTGAATCTTGTTATGTTCATACAAATATTTACACAACTGAGACATCATAAACTGAACAAGTTCCACAGACTTGACTAACAGAGATGGAATAATGTGGCCCTGAACAAAGGCAGGGTCAAAATAAATCAAAAGTAACAGTCAGTATCTGGTGTGGCCACCAGCTGCATTAAGTAAGTTTATTTTTGTGTACTTGGTTATTATGGATATGAATAGAGACAGTGGAGCTCATTGAGGGAGATTCAGAGTTTGATGCCAGGAAATGAGAGAAAATAAAGGTAAATATGTTTTGAGATATTGTACGTCATTATCAAATAGGCTATAATTTCAAATAATTATTTAGGATACATTGTATGCTTGCTGTTCAACTTCATGCAAGAATCCCTGCTCTTTATGACCAAATACTGTAAAAATGTATTTCCCACCACATGTAATTACCACCACATAATGAACTGTGATGGTAAGGACAATGTGGTGGTAATGGCAAAATGTATTAGTCATCTCTCCAAAGTTCTCTCCCACCTTCATGAGTTGAATCCATCTGCCACTGTCTTCCATGTTGTAATACATGCACCAACCACACAGTACAGATTCAATAATCATTTATTCTACCTGAGCACAATTCCATTTCAACTGGGCTTTCAGAAGGTCACATGGGATTTTTTGGAGGCTGGACATGGGAATGGTCCTGCGGATGAAATCGGTGCAGCTGTGAAGAGAAGTTGATTCCATGGTGGCAAGAGGAAATGACCTTCAGAATGGAAGGGTTCTACGAGGAACTTTCCAAAGAGCAATCAAATGTGAAGCTCTTTTACGCCACAGAGCGAGAGATTGAGAATATTGATCTTCTGCTTCCAGATCTTATTGAGACGATCCGTGGAACAATGAAAATACACCAGGTAATATGTTTCATGTAAAACTATAGATTTGTAATTACAAAATGTAGATCAAATTGTAGATTTTCAAATCACTGTCTTTTCATTCTAAGTCATTTAAGTGTTTACTGAAGGTGTTAACAGAATGTGTTAGAGATTTCCTGTATATTCATCAATTTAAGAAATGTTCTATGTTGTTTACAGATCATCACTGCCATTACAGGACAAATCACATGGAGAGCTCTCAGTTGTTGGTGCTCAACTCCACATCTGTGATTGTTCTGGGCCACAGACCGTGATAATTCAACAGAGGCAGACAAAGCACAATCTTCACTTCAACCTGCACAGCACCACAACTATTTTGTTGTGCAAAACTGCCCATTGCAGACATACATGAGACTGATTGGAAAGTGGTGTGTTGTGAAATATGAATACCCTTACCCTGGTATTATACAATACAAGATGTTGATGCAGAGAGCAGTGCTCTAGTCAAGACGATGAGTCGTGTGAGAGCAAACAGATTATTTTGGGCAACGAGAGAGGAAATTGTATGGTACCAACCAGAGAATGTGCTGGGGCTTGTCCCTGAGCCTCATCCAGTGACTAAACGGCATATGATGCCTGATGGCGCAGTCTGGGAGGAAATTTGCTCTCTCGTTAAGCAATAGAGAGCATAATCTTGAGTGAGCACATACCTGTCTCATGAGCCTGAATCAATAGACTGCAGCCAGTGAACAACAATTTGTTTAATGTCAACTAGTGTTTACAACCTTGTAGATGTATTTCTGCCTAATGCATTGAATCCAACAATTGTTCTAAAATACGCTTTAAGTTCTTGAGGCATGTAACCTTTTGTTTTTTGAGGTTTTGAATTGTGTTCTATATCTTCAATAAAATGAAACATGTACAACTGTGACGTTCAACATATTTAATGGTATTTTTAATAAGTTTTATATGAAATGTAATTTCCACCACACTGTCATTACCATCACGGTAAATGTGTATTAAAATTACAATTGATATTGATTATGATTCCCATATGTGAACCTTTTATATGCTTGTTCTTAGAGATAATTCCTAAATTGTCAAATATTAAGATTTTGATGTGGTAAATGCATGTTTCTGAGTATCATCAAGGCATATATGGACAATTTTATGACGTGGTGGTATTGACATTTCCCCTCGGGTATTTGGGGAAACCTAAAAAATCTTTCTACTCTTAAATAGTATGGTCTCAGCTACTATTTGATCTTGTTTCCAGAGAGTGAAGAAAATATTCACATAGATTAAAAAAACAGTTTCAAGAGGTTTCATTTTCAAAAACATCCAAAAAGTGCCCGTATTTGCGAAATCAACCATAGCTAGTATACCAATACTACCACAGTGGCAGCTCTCAAACCTCCATCCACTCCTCCTCAACAGGCACTACAGTCAGACAGATCAGCAGCCAGTCAGCTGGTGGGCCATCCTCCAAGCGGCCCAAGAAGCGGCACGCCGACCTGGCCCTGGACAGTGTGACGAAGCGCCTCCTGGAGCAAAGTGCCGAGGCTGAGCAGAGCTTCTACCAGATGGAGGAGCAGCGTCTGCAGGCCGAGGACCACCGGCGAGAAGCCAAACATGCCCGTGAGCTCCACATGCTCCAGGTGTTGGGACAGATGTTTTCCAGCATCGCCACCAGGAACCCTGTCGCCACAGCTACCCCAAACACAGCAATGCCGCCTGCTCTGAATACCATGGAGTCCACCATGCAGCCAGGTGTGCCCATGTCCGCCTCTGGCCAAATGAGGCGTGGTCGGTCGAGTCACCGCCGAGTCCGCTCGCCCCAGTCCCAGGCTGAGTGGCCCAGCTACCACAGTCAACCACAGTCCAACGCAGGTTTAGGTATTTGCTTCTCTTACTCAGTTGACATGTGTTTAACCAATGGCCAGCTCTGGTGAGACTGCTTGTCAACAGGTCAAACAGAACTGAATAAGGCTGAAACAGACCCACAAAGATATCTAGGCTGAACTACAGTGCCTTGCGAAAGTATTCGGTCCCCTTGAACTTTGTGACCTTTTGCCACATTTCAGGCTTCAAACATAAAGATATAAAACTGTATTTTTTTGTGAAGAATCAACAACAAGTGGGACACAATCATGAAGTGGAACGACATTTATTGGATATTTCAAACTTTTTTAACAAATCAAAAACTGAAAAATTGGGCGTGCAAAATTATTCAGCCCCCTTAAGTTAATACTTTGTGGCGCCACCTTTTGCTGCGATTACAGCTGTAAGTCGCTTGGGGTATGTCTCTATCAGTTTTGCACATCGAGAGACTGACATTTTTTCCCATTCCTCCTTGCAAAACAGCTCGAGCTCAGTGAGGTTGGATGGAGAGCATTTGTGAACAGCAGTTTTCAGTTCTTTCCACAGATTCTCGATTGGATTCAGGTCTGGACTTTGACTTGGCCATTCTAACACCTGGATATGTTTATTTTTTAACCATTCCATTGTAGATTTTGCTTTATGTTTTGGATCATTGTCTGTTGGAAGACAAATCTCCGTGCCAGTCTCAGGTCTTTTGCAGACTCCATCAGGTTTTCTTCCAGAATGGTCCTGTATTTGGCTCCATCCATCTTCCCATCAATTTTAACCATCTTCCCTGTCCCTGCTGAAGAAAAGCAGGCCCAAACCATGATGCTGCCACCACCATGTTTGACAGTGGGGATGGTGTGTTCAGAGTGATGAGCTGTGTTGCTTTTACGCCAAACATAACGTTTTGCATTGTTGCCAAAAAGTTCAATTTTGGTTTCATCTGACCAGAGCACCTTCTTCCACATGTTTGGTGTGTCTCCCAGGTGGCTTGTGGCAAACTTTAAACAACACTTTTTATGGATATCTTTAAGAAATGGCTTTCTTCTTGCCACTCTTCCATAAAGGCCAGATTTGTGCAATATATGACTGATTGTTGTCCTATGGACAGAGTCTCCCACCTCAGCTGTAGATCTCTGCAGTTCATCCAGAGTGATCATGGGCCTCTTGGCTGCATCTCTGATCAGTCTTCTCCTTGTATGAGCTGAAAGTTTAGAGGGACGGCCAGGTCTTGGTAGATTTGCAGTGGTCTGATACTCCTTCCATTTCAATATTATCGCTTGCACAGTGCTCCTTGGGATGTTTAAAGCTTGGGAAATCTTTTTGTATCCAAATCTGGCTTTAAACTTCTTCACAACAGTATCTCGGACCTGCCTGGTGTGTTCCTTGTTCTTCATGATGCTCTGCGCTTTTAACGGACCTCTGAGACTATCACAGTGCAGGTGCATTTATACGGAGACTTGATTACACACAAGTGGATTGTATTTATCATCATTAGTCATTTAGGTCAACATTGGATCATTCAGAGATCCTCACTGAACTTCTGGAGAGAGTTTGCTGCACTGAAAGTAAAGGGGCTGAATAATTTTGCACGCCCAATTTTTCAGTTTTTGATTTGTTAAAAAAGTTTGAAATATCCAATAAATGTCGTTCCACTTCATGATTGTGTCCCACTTGTTGTTGATTCTTCACAAAAAATACAGTTTTATATCTTTATGTTTGAAGCCTGAAATGTGGCAAAAGGTTGCAAAGTTCAAGGGGGCCGAATACTTTCGCAAGGCACTGTAAATGCACACACAAGCAGTTAGCGCAGGGAAGCGGCAAGTTTTAAGTAAACTCTGAATACTTCTCTCTCCTTTTTCAGTCCTCGAGCACTCCTCCCTTGGGACAGCAGCTTGCCGAGGAATGGATGATATCCTTCCACTGGTGAAGAATATAGTCCCTCAGCTGACGTCTAAAAAGCACAAAGGCCAATATGGGCGGATTGGGATTATTGGGGGATGTCAGGAGTAAGTTATCCAAGTGACCCAGCCCCACCTTTAACTTGGATTTCTAAATTAAGGTTTTCTGGAGTATACCCATATTGTGTGAGGTACCAAAGATATTCTAAAATGTTCTTCTTTCTATCCTTCTTTCGTTCCATCCTTCTTTCTGATTGTTTTTCTTGTCATGGTAAGGTATACAGGAGCTCCGTACTTTGCTGCTATCTCTGCATTGAAAGTGGTAAGCACAAAGTAGCTTTCTTGGTCCTGTGTCATTTTTTACTCTGGTGGAGACAGTGATATGACGACAAAACCTCTGCTGTATCACTTCCCAGGGGGCCGATATGTCACACGTATTCTGCGCTAAAGCTGCAGTGACGGTGATCAAATCCTACAGTCCGGAGCTCATAGTTCATCCTGTGCTGTAAGTTCTGTCTAGGAATGGAAGCCTATTTGTAAGCAGTGTGCATGTAATGGATGTCTTTGTTGATGATAACTGTGTTAATATTATCTATAGGGACAGCCCCAATGCAGTGGAGGAGATAGAGAAATGGCTCCCCAGACTTCACTGCCTGGTGGTGGGCCCGGGGCTGGGCAGAGACGAAATGCTGCTGAAAACCGCCAAGGCACATGGGACACTGAACACACACAGTCAATTTTAGTTGACAGTTGACATATTACCAATGTTTTCATGACTCTTTTTTTCTCTTCAGGAAGTAATTGAGAAGTCCAAAGCAAGAGATATCCCTATAATTATTGATGCAGTAAGTACTGTACACAAAACATATTTTCACTTTGTTAATAGATTTAGATTTCTTCACAAAGATGTGCAGTGATTGTATGTTCCACCAATAGGACGGGCTGTGGCTGGTTGCTCAGCAACCATCAGTCATTCAAGGGTACAAGAAGGGCATCCTCACTCCCAACTACATGGAATTCACCAGGTTGTATGAGGCTATGGTGAGTCTGCCAGTTCAGCTCTGTGTGTGTTGTGTGTTTATCATTATCCTACTGTCTGTCTGTTTTTTTAGCACCATGAGCCTCTGGATAGCAGTGACCATCAGAGGAGTGCCATGGAGCTCAGTGTTGCCATGGGCAACCTGACTGTGGTGCTCAAGGGGGAGGACGATCTTATCACTGACGGCAACAAGGGTTAGTGTCTGTCACGCACACACGTACAGCTACACTTAGACTAAATGCGACATTCACACAATTTCCTGTAAAGCTCTGACTGTGTCCTGTGTCTCTGTGACGTCCAGGGATCTTGTGCAGACAGGAGGGCAGCGGGTGTAGGTGTGGGGGACAAGGTGACCTCCTATCTGGCTCTCTGGGAGTGCTGGCACACTGGGCATACACCTCCTCAGCAGACATGACCAAAAGGTACCATATTCATTACCATTATGTGCTTATACACTGACATGGCCAAAATGAATATAGTTCTATGAGAGAGAACATTAGAAGGGGCTGCCATTGTTACTTAGTTGGCCTAATTGGACAGTTTATTTGTCATTGCCGTAACTGTAATATGTTCTCCAATCTCTGCCTCAGTGTGAACCCGTCAGTGGTGGCAGCGTTCGGGGCCTGTTCTCTGACCAGACAGTGTAACAGACAGGCCTTTCACAAACATTGGCGAGCCACCACCACCACAGACATGATCCAGGAGATCAGCTCCGCCTTCAAAAAACTATTTGAGAGCTGAGAACGGTCTACAGGGGTCCAAGATACTCACATACGTACTGTACATACACTTACATACATGCATACATACTGTACATAGACATAACGACACACTCTTCCATGGGAATCCTGAGAATCCATTCTCTATCTTTACTGTCATCCAGAATAGAATCTTAGTGACAATATGGCACCGGTGTGGTCTCCTGTTTTTGTCATAAACATCTTTTACATTGTAAATATTAAAATGTTGGTTGAAAGTTAACTTCTTTGTTCTGTCTTCTACCTCCCTCACAGTGTTGCACAGAGTTAGATTATCCAATGTATCAATGATAACTGTCAGCTCAAACAGTGCAAAATGCCTGCGATGGAGAGAAACTTTGTTTACATTTTAAATAATTGCCATTCTGTCATACTGCCACCTGAGGGCGCATACATTGTATTTACGATATGGCGGGTTATCGCCTTCATAACATCAGAGCAAAACTATGGAACTGTATCAAGCTAAGATGTAACATCAACATGTCAGGCATCAACCATTTTCACAAGATCTGCATAATTGTAAACTAAATGCATTAAAACAATAGACTTAAAAACATATTCAAACGTCGTTGCCGAAAAAGTATCTTCACAAAAAAACAAATCGACACATGTCGAGTTTCACAGGATGCGCATGCGCAAAACACCGGTTTATTTGTTCAACTCAAGTTTACCGTTCTTCACGCTCTAATCAATGCACCGTTAGAATATTCTCCAGTTGGATTGAATACATTGTATGAGCTTCAGTAGGCGGAAAACATATAACGTTTCTGGTGAGTAAAAATTGGTCGTTTGCATTGCTTCATTAGCGTGTTCAGACCATAATCAGTGTGAAGGCTGTAACGACGTTACTGCTACTAGCTAATGGTAGCTAGTTCGCTAACACAGTAGGCTCTAAGAGCCTGAAGCTTCCTCCTGTTAAACGTTAGATAGTGGAACTAGGTTTCATGGATACAGTAAGGAAAAAGGTCAGCTTAAACGTAAAAGAGATTGCAAATATGTTTTATTCATTCGTCCAACGTGTACTGTAGGATTGAGTTTCGGATGTTCTGTGTGCCATAATGTTGTAGAAGGATGTTCTGTGTAACATTTGATTTTTTTTGTGGACAGCTTTGTGTGGACATTGACTGACGACAATGTTAAATCCGGCTAACGGCGACCCGGTCCACGTCGTTTCAAATTATGTGGAAGAATATTTGGATTTGGTCGAATCACTGCCTTTCGACCTACAGAGGAGTGTGTCGCTTATGAAGGAAATTGATGCGACATATCAAGGTAAATCGTTCACGTTTCATCCACTGACCAACTTTGCTAGCTACCTGCTAGGTAACGTTAATCAATATAGCCAGTTTACACAACTGCTACTAGTCTGTTAACCTAGCTAGCTGAAGTTACGCTGCTAGTTTCTAGCAGTAGCTGGGTACTGGCGTCCAGATGCACAGGCTAGCTAGCTTGTATCATTCGATGAAGTTACAATTTGAATAAAAGGTGTCTACTATTCTATGTAAAATTAAGACAATATTCGTTTCAAGTTATGTAAATGTATTTAGCTTAGAGTAATACACGTTTGTTTAGCTCCATAATAAAACTGCCACTCCATCCACTTTACGCTATCTATGGGCCATGTTTGTTAAATTGTTTGTTATATCTCTTGCATCCTATGGCCACCGCCTGCCTGCCTCAGATGGCCTGCAAGAGCTGGATGACGTTTATGAGCGCTACAGTCGGGAGTCCGACCCTCTCCAGCGGCATAGACTTCAGCTGGCCATCCAGAGAGCTCTTATCCGCAGCCAGGAGCTGGGAGATGAGAAGATCCAGATTGCTGGGCAGATGGTGCGTGAACGTGGCTGGCTGCCTGTATTATTGTTTATGGACAAAAGTGTCTCCCCTTTTATATAAACTTTGCTTCAACCACTTTTTCAATTTTCGCCTAAAATGACATACCTAAATCTACCTGCCTGTAGCAAGGATATGTGTATTATTGATACCATTTGAAAGGAAACACTTTAAAGTTTGTGGAAATGTGAAAGGAATGTAGGAGAATATAACACATTAGATCTGGTAAAAGACAATACAAAAGGAATATTTTTTTTTCTTTTTTTTTCTGTAACTTTTTTGAAAGGTGCAATTTAGACTTTGGCCGCTGTATAGCAGAACTTTATGTGCAAAGTCTGAGTGATGCAGTGAAATCTTGCATATCTATTCAAAATGTTGTATCAAGACTGCCCAAATGTGCCTTATTGGTTTATTCATACATTTTCAAGTTCATAATTGTGCACTCTTCTCAAACAATAGCATGGTATTATTTCACTCTAATAGCTACTGTAAATTGGACAGTGCAGTTAGATTAACAAAAATTTAAACTTTCTGCCCATATCAGATATGTATATGTCCTGGGAATCTTTTTTTGTTTCTTACAACCTCATGCTAATCACATCAGCCTACGTTAGCCCAACTGTCCTGCGGACAGGACACTAATCCTGAAGAAGTTTGATTTTCCAACTTGAAAAGCAATAATATTGATGGATGAGGCTGCAACAAAGACCATATTGGTCACTCCTTGACCAACTTGCAATACCAGTCAAAGGTTTGGACACCTACTCATTCAAGGGGTTTTCTTTATTTTTACTATTTTCTACATTGTAGAATAATAGTGAAGACATCAAAACTATGAAATAACACATCTGGAATCATGTAGTAACCAACAAAGTATTAAACAAATCTAAATATATTTGAGATTCTTCAAAGTAGCCACCCTTTGCCTTGATGACAGCTTTGCACATGCTTGGCATTCTCTCAACCAGCTTTACCTGGAATGCTTTTCCAACAGTCTTGAAGGAATTCCCCCACAAGCTGAGCACTTGTTGGCTGCTTTCCTTAACTCTGCGGTCCAATTCATCCCATTCAATTGGGTTGAGGTCAGGTGATTGTAGAGGCCAGGTCATCTGATGTAGCAGTCCATCACTCTCCTTGGTCAAATAACCCTTACACAGCCTGGAGGTGTGGTTTGGTCATTGTCCCGTTGAAAAACAGTCCCACCTAGGACTGTGATATGGCCAAAATATTATATCACGGTATTTGTAAAAAAAAAAAAAAATGGTATGGTATTTTTAGTTTTGAATAATCAAAGTTCTATGTTTGCTTTGTGAGTAGTGAGTGATCCTAGGGTGGCAACATGTACATTCTAAGCGATTTCAATGAGTCTTTCTCCATTCTGATTGTTTTATACTGTTCAATTCAACTTCAACCAAAACACATTTCAGCACTTATCACTTCTGCATTCCCTGCGCTCAGTTGCAGTGGTGGAAAAAGTACCCAATTATCATACTTGAGTAAAAGTAAAGATACATTAATAGAATATTACTTAAGTAAACAGGATTTTATACAACTTGAGTAAATGTCTAAAAGTATTTGGTTTTAGATATACTTAAGTACCAAAAGTAAATGTAATTGATAAAATGTACTTGGCTATCAAAGTAAAAGTATAAATAATAAAAATTCCTTATATTAAGCAAACCAGGTGGCACCATTTTCTTGTTTTTATTTACAGATAGCCAGGGGCACACTCCAACACTCAGACATAATTTACAAACAAAGCATTTGTGTTTGAGTCTGCCAGATCAGAGGCATTAGATGACATGGAATATTCTCTTGAATTTGACCATTTTCCTGTCCTGCTAAGCATTCAAAATGTAACGAGTACTTTTAGGTGTCAGAGAAAATGTATGGAGTAAAAATAATGTACATATTCCCCCCAAAAAGACTTAAGTAAAAACACTTTCAAGTACTACTTAAGTACTTTACAACCACTGCTCAATTGAGAATTCTCACACTGCCACATAGGGCTGCATGATATGGGCAAATAATCTAGGACTTATTTTTTTTTTACCAAATGTTGCAATTGTGATTTGACTTGCGAATTAGAGCAAAACTGTTGGAATCTTGGAAATATAATGACTATTCTAATTCTATAGTTAGAATATAATAGTGGGCACTTTGAATACAGTGTTTGAGATGGCAACTAATTAAAATGCCAGGAAGGCGTTATTGTGACAGGGTAGGAACTAAAGTTTTGATAAGTGTTTACTAGGGGAACCTATGAGCTTTGGCTACGTTGCATGTTTTCTCTTAGCTACTTCATGAAGCTAACATTCTTGCTTTGCATATTCCTCATTGATTTTAGAAGATGCTGATTTAGGTCTACACCATCACGTTTGCTCTTACTCAGTAGCTATTAGCATTAGCGGCTAATAATTAGCGTCCCACAAGATTTAGGGCAACTTGCTAAGAAATTGACAAACTTGCTGTTTACTGATGTAAGAAACACAAACTTATAGTGTCATTATAGAACGCTAGTTGATTTATATTTATAAGCAAAGTGAAAACTGCATTCTTGACTGAATGCAAGTGTCTCGTGGTTGAGGAAAGTCAAATGCGCTCCTTCAGTAACAGGGGGCGTGGCTGTGTTTGGAACGGAGAACAGGGTGGAGAGAGATTATTCAAGTAGCGAAGTAAACTATCAAAATTAACATTACACATTGTTGTAGGATGTCCCTTGGGGGTATCCGTACCTATGTATGACATGCGAGGGTTAGGTTAATAAACATATTTTTAGCTCATACTACACTACACACATGGCGTATCACATTTAACAAACCAAACATTAAAATACTGGTTTAGAAGGTAAAGTAAAAACCCAAACTGGTCCCTGCATCAATACCGGTATATCATAAAATGCGGTATATGTGCAAACCAGATGGGATGGCTTATTGCTGCAGAATGCTATGGAAGCCATGCTGCTTAAGTGTGTCTTGAATTCTAAATACATAAGACAGTGTCACCAGCAAAGAACCATCACACCACCTCCTCCATGCTTCACTGTGGGAACCACACATGCGGAGATCATCCGCTCACCTACTCTGCATCTCAAACACACAAGGGTTGGAAACAAGAAATCTCAAATTTGGACTCATCAGACCAAAGGACAGATTTCCATCTTGGCCCAAGCAAGTCTCTTATTGGCGTCATTTTAGTAGTTTCTTTGCAGCAATTGACAGTCTCCTCTGAATAGTTGATGTTGGGATGTGTCTCTTGAACTCTAAAGGATTTATTTGGGCTGTAATTTCTGAGGCTGGTAACTCAAGTGAACTTATCCTCTGCAGCAGAGGTAACTCTGGGTCTTCCTTTCCTTTCCGCGGTCCTCATGAGAGCCAATTTCATCATAGCTAGTTGATGGTTTTTGCGACTGCACTTGAAGAAACTTTAAAAGTTCTTGACATTTTCCGCATTGACTAACCTTCATGTCTTAAAGTAATGATGGACTGTCGTTTCTCTTTGCATATTTGAGCTGTTCTTGCGATAATATGGACTTGGTCTTTAGCCATATTTGGAAATCTGTGTAACAACCCTATCTTGTCGCAACAACTGATTGGATCAAATTAAGTAACAAGGCACACCTGTTAATTGAAATTCATTCCAGTTAACTACCTCATTAACCTTATTGAGAGGTTGCCAATATTGTCCAAAGCAAAGGGTGGCTACTTTGAAGAATCTCAAATATATTTTGATGTAACTTTTTTTGGTTACTGCATGATTCCATATGTGTTATTTCATAGTTTGTCTTTATTATTCTACAATGTTTAAAAAAATAAAAAATAAAAACTGGAATGAGTGGGTTATCTAAACTTTTGACTGGTACTGCATGTCACCTCACTGATCAAAACCCACAGTGTTTAAAATATATATACACACACATACTCACTCTGTACTGTTCCAGGTGGAGTTGGTGGAGAACTGTAGCAGACAGGTGGACTGGCATTCTGAGCTCCTCCACGCCTCCAAGGAGAACCCTGATACCCATGTACCCACATCAACTGCCATGACGACGACCGCAGCCTCCATAGTGCCGTCAGCAGAAACAACAACTCCGGGCAAAGCTGGTCACCATGACAAGAGGCGTGACGAGGTGACACCGTGCTCAGTCGGCGGGGGGGACAAGTCTGGCGGGAAACGGTCACGGCGGCAGAAAAGCGGAGAGAATTGGGAGAGTTATGGAAGCATGGGTCATGTTGATGAGGTGGCGCCCAGAGAGAAGAGGGCCAAAACGTTGTCGTCCAAGAAGAAGAAGTCAAAGGGCAAGTCAGAGAGGGAGGTGTCACCCCTAGACCTGCCCATCGACCCAGACGAGCCCACCTACTGCCTGTGTGAACAGGTATCTTACGGCGAGATGATTGGCTGTGATAACGACGAGTGTCTCATCGAGTGGTTCCACTTCTCCTGTGTGGCGCTACATCACAAGCCCAAGGGGAAGTGGTTCTGCCCCAAATGCAGGGGCGAGAATGAGAAGACAATTGACAAGGCCCTAGAGAGGGCGAAGAAGGAAAGGGCCTACAACAGGTAGCTTCTCTACCTAGCCCAGCGGACATTGTCATGTTAGGTTAGTTTTTTCTACTCCCGATGCGGTTTGAAAATGAATTGGAAAGAGGGACTTATTTTAGTAAATGCTGTACTGGAAGATGGACATCCTGGTTCACGACAGATACAGCATAATGTAATAGATTATTTTATCAAATAGCCACACCAATGATTGTTGACGTTGCTGTATCATGCATGCAACCATAATGCTCTTCCGAACAAATAAAAAAATTCATCCAAGATCGTGCAATACATCTATGAACTTCCTGTTGAATTGTCTTTGTATCTACTGAGATGTAAGTACCATTACTGATAGGACTGCCCTAGCAAAATGCATTGTAGACACTTAATCAATCTCTTAAGTTGGAAATGTTTTATGGAGTGCGTGACATCAAATCCCCCTGGCAACGGGCCTGTGGACTTTCACTTGACACCAGTAAGGTGAATTAAATGTATCTAGTCCAAAAGTATTTATGAAACCTAGCCTAAAATCCTTACATCCTTACCAAGGGGTTCTGCAAATGGCATCTCCCCCTCTGCTCTTTGCATACTGACAGTCAAAAATATATTTAAATGCAACAACTCGTGTCATTTGGTGTTGTGTACTCTATGCGGTTCTGCAATTGGTTTTAGATGGAGTTCTCATTAAGGTTTGCATGCATGAACTTTGAAGCTAGTTTCACAGATCACTGATATCACATGATTTGCCACAAAGCTAAATATAGAATGGATTGATGAATACTGTAGGGAGCACATGGCTTACTGTCGGTATCCAAGAGAAACAGTACCACGGTCAAAGTAAAGGTAGTTTTGCCTTTATTTACAAGTGCTGGAAAAAATGACATGAACAACCAGTGCAAAATCTGTACATAAATCCAGATGTATGTTTTCCTATATACATTGAGGGTACTGAACAACAAATGCACTCACTGTCATGCATGTAACAGAGCTCACAACACAGCAAAGACATGGGTTAAGCTTGTGGGTCTGATTCTCAATCAGGGTGTTTAGGATGAACACGGGCAGCAATTGTCCAAAGAAAGGTAGAGCTTGATAGCTCAGATGCTGCTTTGTAAAATTAGCTTGATATAAAGTAAGGGGAGCACACCAAAGAAGGAACCTACAAGCTAGGTTATCATAATTGATATTTCTTCCAAACTTTAAACATTAGTCCAACTCATTTGTTTCAGTAAAGGGATGAGGCAAGGTAATTGATATCCAAAAATGGTCCTCAATTGAAGAGCGTAGTGGCAAAGGCAAGATTCAGCACATACGTCCCGATAGGCCAAAATGAGAGGGGGAAAAAAATAAAATTAACAATCACTCCAAGCGTGTCAGAAAAAAAGAGGTTCTACAAGGGAAGGGAGAGGTAAAGTGCATAAAAGCTTAAAAAGAAAAACTAAATGAAGATGTACTCCACTAGAACTCGAGTCACACAGCGCAGTGCTGGGGACAGAGGAGGACAGAAGGGAGAGGGTCTGGTCAACTGTCCCTCCAGCTTTGTTCTACAATGGCCGACACACGCTTCTCGTACTCCCTCTTGTTTTCCTGGTAAAGCTGGGCCGCTTGACTGTTGGCCGGACTGTTGGGGTTTGGTTCGTCTAGCAGGGACTGGAAGGAGGGAAGGGAGAGAGGGGTGACAGGCCAACAGAGTAGATGAGACAGGCATTCTACAGCACACGGAGTGTGGCATAACAGTAGGAATATGCACCATGGCACTTCAGTATGGGAAGTCTAAGGTCTGTTGTAGCTTATCTCTGCTCCGTCGCAGTAGGACTAAATGTTGACAGGAGGATGCATGGAAAACATGATAAATGTGTCTACCTGGATTGAGGTAAGAATTGATGATACGTCATAGGTTGGACTCCATCGATTCTGTAGAATGTCCAGGCATATACTCCCATCTGCATACACTGTAAATAAAATGGAAGGGTAAAAATAGTGTTAATCTTTGTAGGCAATACTAATCATTATCGGAATGTTTCGTTGTTTCGTTGTGACAACATACCATTTGGATGAAACATCTTTGACACAAATCGCACTGTGGGGGGTTTGTTGGGGTATTCTTCTGTGAACTCAACAGTGAGCTTAAATGTGCCTGGAACATATAAAAGATGGAGGGAAATATGAATTAGAACCACGGCTAATATCACGCAACCAAGAATGTTAGAAAACGTGTTTTTGCAATTACAGCTGTTGCATTATCTGCAATACCGCTGTTAGATAAAACAGGGAGTTGATGATTGACTGCTCTAGCCTACTTCATGTGGAATTTATCAAATCAACAATTATGTCACACAAACCTTAACTGCACAGAGTATGCAAATAGAAAGAATGGGGTGTACAGTGCTGTACTCACCATCCTCAAAAGGTGTCCCTTCTGGGCTGTAAAGGGAAATAAATACGTTAAGTTTGTGTGCATGAAATATTAATGTGTCAGTTCCCCATAAATAAGTTATACAGATGAAGGAACATTACAATGAGCAGATAATTCACTTAATTGTTGGTATCATTGGCCTAAAAAGGTCTTGACATGACCTGGCTCTCACAGAATGACCAATAACTAGCAAAGGCTGTTTCAGAACCCAAACTCAGCAGTATTTGCTGATGGAGCATGGCGTTACATAGTCCTTTACCATGACTCTCACCCAGTTCCATGATACTACACATAAGAGTCATTGGAAGAAGGCGTCTTCTGTACAGGGGAGTTTTGTTAAGAGACCTGGCGCTAGGTCTGAACATTAACATGCATCACTTGTGGTACCATTTTGGGAGCATAAGGACTATCTTTCATATCGGCGAGAAAAACACAAATAGACACACACCTTTATAGGGTTAGAGTTCCCACACCGCCATAGCTCCATGTTAGAGCCTGTGTTTACTTAAGACAGAGCGACAACTTGTGGTACTTAGCTCTTTAGCATGCGCGGAACACCTGTGTATAACGAAAGGCAGCCAGAAACGTGTTGTCACTGAAAAATACTGTCGGCTGCAACTGTGATAAAACCGGTTAAAACAGTATGTTTTTTTGTTTTGTTTATTTGCATTTGTGTTAATACTTGTGATATGAACGTAAAGGGCTTCATATTTATTGAACTCGATTCAGTTGACTCGATTCAGGTTTAAAAATTGAGTATTTGGCTGTTTTCTCGGCCAGTCTACTGTTACCTCTGAAATGAACACACGGTCCTTGGATCTTAAGGATTGAAGGTAACGCTAGGCTCCTTATGAGTAGATATTTTGCTAGGTGTTAATGTAATATTTGTACTGAACATCTGTGACAGAGAACACAGTCTGAATGTGCACATCGGACCGGTTGCGCTTTACAGTCTTACCCGAATATGACTGCATTCCACACCATGATGTTGTTTTCGGAAGGGGCACCACTGACACCAGCCGGAGGGTCTTCTTGTAGCCTATGGGGGTCCGAGGAAAAGAAACAACTTCCACGTTTCAAATTACTTGCTACCTAACTTAAGCAACTGTTAGCCCTATTTTCAAACTGATAGCTGTAGTATATTACAACATTACTGAATTAGTGTACTCTTAATTTACTTGCAATATTATCAACCAATGCAGAAACCCTAGATTAGTGTTTAGCTAAAAGTCAGTCGTATTCATAAACGTTATGCATGGTTTGATATGAAGATATTAAACACAACCTGAGTAATTTTATGACGTCTAGTTAATTTAACTCAGTTTCGTTTGCGAGTTAACTATGGTGACTCGCCTTGGAGAGAGCGAGTTGTTTTCTTAGCTAGCCGAGTAGCGTTAGCTGGCTAGTCAAGTCTTGTAAGAAAACTAGCTTGCTGACGAAATAAGTCGCTAATGTTTTAGGGTCGACTTTAGCGGTAGACTGTTGTGTGAAGCATCCGCTATTTTCAAAGGTAACATAGCAAATTTGTTAAACTAAATAAAACACCAAATATCAAATAGACGGCTGGATGACTTGGTCGCGTTAGCAAGCTAGCCAAGTACCCTTAGCTGACAAGCTAGCTTCAGGCATATCATTAACACCACCCGTGAAAAATGTTCAACTCACCGCTTAAAATCTCTCATCAGCCGTCTTCTTGCAGGAGTAGACATCGTAAACTAAATCTATATAAAGGTAATACAAATAAATGTACTGTTTTGTTTACACTAAATGTATTTATAATATAGCTAACTGGTTAATGTTGTGTTTACAACAACATTCAGTTCCTTTTTCGCTGTCGCCTCTGAAATCCTATCCTCCTACCCTAGCCGCTAGTGCGTGGTTTATTAGGCGATACCACTTCAGCAAATAGGCGACGTATTTTGTGTATTCTTCTTAAGTAAAACGATACATTCGATAATTGAGCTTTTAATGTATTTTCCCTTGAATGTGTTACTTCTTCCTTAAGTGTGTGAATTGAATGGCGTATGATGTATCAAAAAACAATGTTTAATACGTGTCCAATTACATAGTCTCACCCTATTTTTATTTTTTGTCCTTTGGCTCTGAGATAGTGTTTGACGGGGGGCGTGGTTACAATGACGTGTGTTTGTACAGTGAGGTCAATAAATGTCCAGCGATCAAGGTCGGCCAGGCCTGGGAGACAGCTGACAAACGGGTGTTCGCACACGTGAACAGTATATAGAGAGATCAGTCGTCTTCTTTCCGGAGTAGACATCGTAAACTAAATATATAAAGGTATTACAAATAAATGTACTGTTTTGTTCCAGGCTGTATCACAACCGGCGGTGCTGGGGAGTCCCATAGGGCGGCGCACAATTGGCCCAGCATCGTCCGGGTTTGACCGGTGTAGGCCGTCATTGTAAATACGAATTTGTTCTTAACTGACTTGCCTAGTTACATTTAAAAACAAGTTAGTGCTTGGCAAAGGAGTAAATCGCTTTATACACCCAACTATTCGGTAGCAGTTCAGTACAACATATTATAGCTGCCTGCATATTGTTGCATTCTGTAATGCAATCTTGCCTGTATTCTTTCTATCCTGTGGTGTGTGATCATAAGTTCTGAACATGTCAGGAGAATCATACTAGTACTAAGGGAATTATACTGAACAAAATAAACTCAACATGCAACAATATCCATCTTTTGTCACAAAAAAAGGGGGTGTGGATCAGAAAACCTGACGTTTTATTTATTTATTTTATTTCACCTTTATTTAACCAGGTAGGCTAGTTGAGAACAAGTTCTCATTTGCAACTGCGACCTGATAAAGTGTAGCAATTCGACACATACAACAACACAGAGTTACACATGGAATAAACAAAGCATACAGTCAATAATACAGTAGAACAAAAGAAAACAAGAAGTATATATACAGTGAGTGAAAATGAGGTAAGTTAAGGAAATAAATAGGCCATGGTGGCGAAGTAATTACAATATAGCAATTAAACACTGGAATGGTAGATTGGCAGAAGATGAATGTGCAGGTAGAGATACTGGGGAGCAAAATAAATAAATACCAGTATGGGGATGAGGTAGGTAGATAGATGGGCTGTTTACAGATGGGCTATGTACAGGTGCAGTGATCTGTAAGCTGCTCTGACAGCTGGTGCTTAAAGCTAGTGAGGGAGATGTGTCTCCAGCTTCAGAGATTTTTGCAATTCGTTCCAGTCATGGGCAGCAGAGAACTGGAAGGAAAGACGACCAAAGGAGGAATTGGCTTTGGGGGTGACCAGTGAGATATATCTGCTGGAGCGCGTGCTACGAGTGGGTGCTGCTATGGTGACCAGTGAGCTGAGATAAGGCGGGGCTTTACCTAGCAGAGACTTGTAGATAACCTGTTGCCAGTGGATCTGGCCACGAGTATGAAGCGAGGGCCAACCAACGAGAGCGTACAGGTCACAATGGTGGGTAGTGTATGGGGGCTTTGGTGACAAAACGGATGGCACTGTGATAGACTGCATCCAGTATGTTGAGTAGAGTGTTGGAGGCTATTTTATAGATGATCGCTGAAGTCGAGGATCAGTAGGATGGTCAGTTTTACGAGGGTATGTTTGGCAGCATGAGTGAAGGATGCTTTGTTGCGATATAGGAAGCTGATTCTAAATTAAATTTTGGATTGGAGATGCTTAATGTGAGTCTGGAAGGAGAGTTTACAGTCTAACCAGACACCCAGGTATTTGTAGTTGTCCACGTATTCTATGTCAGAGCCGTCCAGAGTAGTGATGCTGGACGGGCGGGCAGGTGTGGGCAGTGATCGAATGAATAGCATGCATTTAGTTTTATTTGCTTTTAAGAGCAGTTGGAGGCCACGGAAGGAGAGTTGTATGGCATTGAAGCTCATCTGGAGCTTAGTTAACACAGTGTCCAAGGAGGGGCCAGAAGTATACAGAATGGTGTCATCTGTGTAGAGGTGGATCAGAGAATCACCAGCAGCAAGAGCAACATCATTGATGTATACAGAAAAGAGAGTCGACCCGAGAATTGAACCCTGTGGCACACCATAGAGACTGTCAGAGGACCGGACAACAGTCCCTCCGATGTGACCACCATTTGCCTCATGTAGCGTGAAACATCTCCTTTGCATCGAGTTGGTCAGGCTGTTGATTGTGGCCTGTGGAATGTTGTCCCACTCATCTTCAATGGCTGTGCGAAGTTGTCGTACATGCAGGCCATGGAAGAACTGGGACATTTTCAGCTTCCAGGAATTGTTTACAGATCCTTGCGACATGGGGGCGTGCATTATCATGCTAAAACATGAGATGATGGCGGTGGATGAATGGCACGACAATAGGACTCAGGGTCTCATCACAGTATCTCTTTGCATTCAAAATGTCATTGATAAAATGCAATTGTGTTTATTGTCTGTAGCTTATGCCTGCCCATACCATAACCCCACGCCACCATGGGGCACTCTGTTCACAACGTTGACATCAGAAAACCGCTCGCCCGCACAACGCCATACACGTGGTCTGCAGTTGTGTCCCGGTTGGACGTACTGCCAAATTCTCTACAACAAAGTTGATGGCTTATGTTAGAGAAATGAAAATGCAATTCTCTGGCAACAGCTCTGGTGGACGTTCCTGCAGTCAGAATGCCATTTGTACGCGCCCTCAAAACTTGAAACATCTGTGTCATTGTGTTGTGACAAAACTGCACATTTTAGTGGCCTTTTATTGTCCCCAGCACAAGGTGCTGCTGTGTAATGATCACTTCCTAAAGATTGGAACGCGGCCGCGGTCATCCACCCCTCCCCCCCCCCCCCCCCCCCCTTCAAAGGGGGAGACACTCTAGACCCAAACTGTTACAGACCTATATCTATCCTACCCTGCCTTTCTAAGGTCTTTGAAAGCCAAGTGAACAAACAGATCACCAACCATTTCGAATCCCACCGTACCTTCCCACTATGCAATCTGGTTTCCGAGCTGGTCACGGGTGTACCTCAGCCACGCTCAAGGTCCTAAACGATATCATAACCGCCATCGATAAAAGACAGTACTGTGCAGCCATCTCCATCGACCTGGCCAAGGGTTTCGACTCTGTCAATCACCGCATTCTTATCGGCAGACTCAACAGCCTTGGTTTCTCTAATGACTGCCTCACCTGATTCACCAACTACTTCTCTGACCGAGTTCAGTGTCAAATTGGAGGGCCTGATATCCGGACCTCTGGCAGTCTCTATGGGGGTGCCACAGGGTTCAGTTCTTGGGCCGACTCTTTTTCCGTATATATCAATGATGTCGCTCTTGCAGCGGGTGATTCTTTGATCCATCTCTACGCAGGTGACACCATTCTGTATACATCTGGCCCTTCTTTGGACACTGGGTTAACAAACCTCCAAACGAGCTTCAACACCATACAACACTCCTACAGTGGCCTCCAACTGCTCTTAAATGCTAGTAAAATGAAATGCATGCTCTTCAACCGATTGCTGCCCGCACCTGCGCGCCCGTCCCTCATCACTACTCTGGACGGTTCTGACTTAGAATATGTGGACAACTACAAATACCTAGGTGTCTGGTTAGACTGTAAACTCTCCTTCCAGACTCACATTAAGCATCTCCAATCCAAAGTTAAATCTAGAATCAGCTTACTATTTCGCAATAAAGCCTCCTTCACTCATGCTGCCAAACATACCCTCGTAAAACTGACTATCCTACCGATCCTCGACTTCGGCGATGTCATTTACAAAATAGCCTCCAACATTCTACTCAGCAAATTGGATGTAGTCTATCACAGTGCCATCCGTTTGTCACCAAAGCCCCATATACTACCCACCACTGCGACCTGTATGCTCTCGTTGGCTGGTCCTCGCTACATATTCGTCGCCAAACCCACTGGCTCCAGGTCACCTAGAAGTCCTTGCTAGGTAAAGCTCCGCCTTATCTCAGCTCACTGGTCACCATAGCAACATCCACCCGTAGCACGAGCTCCAGCAGGTATATTTCACTGGTCATCCCCAAAGCCAACATCTACTTTGACCTCCTTTCCTTCCAGTTCTCTGCTGCCAATGACTGGAACGAACTCCAAAAATCTCTGAAGTTGGAGACTTATATCTCCCTCACTAACTTTAAGCGTCAGCTGTCAGATCAGCTTACAGAGCTGCAGCTGTACACAGCCCATCTGTAAATAGCCCATCCAACCAACTACCTACCTCATCCCCATATTTGTTTTGTTTTTCTGCTCTTTTGCACACCAGTATTTCTACCTGCATAACCTAATTTGCACATATCACTCCAGTGTAAATTGCTAAATTGTAATTACTTCGCCACTATTGGCCTATTTATTGCCTTACCTCCTTACTTCATTTGCACAGTTGACAGGTTTTCCTATTGTATTATTGACTGTACGATTGTTTATCCCATGTGTAACTCTGTTGTTTTTGTCGCACTGCTTTGCATTATCTTGGCCAGGTCGCAGTTGTAAATGAGAACTTATTCTCAACTGGCCTACCTGGTTAAATAAAGGTGAAATAAAAATGTTTAATAAATGAATAAAAATGCTGTTTAATCAGCTTCTTGATATACCACACCTGTCAGGTGGATGGATTATCTTGGCAAAGGAGAAATGCTCACTAGCAGGGATGTAAACACATTTTTGCACAAAATCTGAGAGCAATGTTTTTTGTGCGTTTGGAACATTTCTGGGATCTTTTATTTCATCTCATGAAACATGGGACCAACACTTTACAACACTGTTTATATTTTGGTTCAGTGTACATATAAAAGAGATGTCGATTTGTCCCATTATGGAGGCCTAGACCACACTGCGCATGTCAGCCAGGACACACATGCACGGGGACAGAGCATAAATCCATTGTCTGCAGTGTTCCCGTGCAGTTGCCAGGCACCTGGGTGGTCAAATGGTGTTGAATAACACTCACTATGCAAACACGGGGACTTGTTGCAGTAAGTACAGGTGCATTGAGTACAACTCAAACCCATGATTTAACAAATGGGTCATGTCATATGCATTTACTTATTGAATAAACTATGGGAGGAAATAGATCTTCAAATATTCAATCTTTATACGAGGCATAAAGAATACAGGATAGTAGTTCAATCATTGTTGTTGTTGAATATCCTATCTGTATTTCAATGTCATAGCATACTGTATTGTTCCCCATCCATTAGTGCATACAGTTACATCTCCTGACAATTAGAAGAATAATCACATCTCAATGTGCTTTTAGGTCATTTAATTTATCAGGATACAGATGAACGAGGATGACAAAACAAAACCTGCCTCATAGTTAAAAGACATTCTTCAAACAAACAAGGGTTTCAAAGGTTGAGGCATCATTTCAGTACTCAGAAAAACACATCTCATCTGAGACATTTGACATAACACTTTCATTTACATTCAGGCTAGTTTTGAAAATAAAGAGAATGCATTATATGCCTTAACTGTTTCTTTAGCCACTCAAAATCGACTTTTCACATCACAAAAAGGTATCACGAAACAAGTGACTGTTTTACAGAACATTTCATATCCATAAACTGAAAAGTAAACACTCTCCTTCAGGAGAGATGGCCCTTCCCTTAACATAAATAAACTACACAATGACCATATAAAGAAGCAGCCACTCAACTCCCTTCATGGTTTTAAGGCGTATGAATGCTTGCTTACATCAAGCATAAATGACAGGCAAACCGAGGGATGGCCTGACAACGGGATCCTTCCACCTTAGGAGCCGTGGTAGAGGAGCATGGTGCTGAACAGGGCATGGTTATACTGCTGATGGTTGTACTGCTGCTCTGCCGTCACCGATGTCTGGTGTTCCACCTGGCTGCCCGCGTTACCAGTGGCAACCATGTGCTCTGCTGCATCCCTGTAGACGTGGTGGGGGACGATGTCGGCAGGGGCGATGGTAGAGTCACACCCATTCAGGTGTGTTGGGGGGCAGTGTCTGTTTAAGGGGATCCCCTCACACCCTAAACCTGCTTCTAGAGGGTCACCTGCCATTGGAAATGAGACACCTGGTCAAAATGATTTCAAATACTGTGTTTGCCAGTACAGGGCCACAACTTCATACTTATAGAGATAAGCAAATATATGCGATTTGATTTTGTTTTGCACAACTATTCCCCTTAGAGAATAACATTTCAGAAACTGTAAATCTGTGACTCAATCTATGCAGGAATTCAAATCGATAGGTTGCCAAATGGGTTCCAGAAAATTTTACATAACCTCGTTATCGTTCACCCTTGTACTTGATTGCACTGGGTCACATCCTGATTCACTGTACTCTTCCTGGTTATATTGACACACCAATCACTGCTCCTCCTTGGCACACTTCCCTAGTTTCTCCCCCTTCCCCACTCCCATTGGTTCAGGTAAGATGAGACGATCAAAGTCCCTTATAGATGTCAACACAGACAACGTCATAAAACACCATGCTTAAGATTGTCTCATTGAAACTATCATATAGTCCTAGAAACAAGAAGTTAACATGCTGCCACCACTTGCTGTAATGGGGCATATCCTAACAGGCTGACTACACCGCTTGCGTCGCGGGCGATAGCATTGCAAAATAAATGTAGAAATCTATATTCTTCAATTATTGCACCCACACTGCTCACCGCCAACGAGCGTCTGCGTTGCCAAGGGCTAAAATAGAAGTCAGTTCTATTTCTGACACAGATCGCGCTGCAAGTCCTGCCTCTCCCATCTCCTCATTGGTTTACAGAAGCAGGTACCCACGTGCCATCTCCTCGGTTATACCCACGTGGGTGACTGAAAGACGAACGAGGTCGGTGGCGGTAATGCACCTAATTTATGAACGTTGCCAATCGCAATATAAAAAGTCAAGAGAAGAAAAAGCCTAGGAGGAGAGATGACTAGCAACGATTTGGTTGACCGTTTTGTGTGGATTAATTGTTGGAGTAGAGGACCTTGTGCATTTCAAGTAAAATAACAACTCAATGTTTATATCCCAGGACAAATTAGCTAGCTACAGCAAGCTAGCTAAATAGGACACATTAGCTACCAAGTGCAAGCTAGCTAGCTAAATTGCCATAAATGTTTAATGCTTTTTGAACTGTCCCAAAATTAATGTAATTGGTTCAGAGTTTGTTTTGATATTTTAACCTGCGTGTCGTGATCGCGTTTGGTGTAGGGGGGGGACAAAATAAATGTATGCGCGCAGTTGGGTTACCGGTTTGACCTCGGTAACCCATTACCGCCACTGACCTCGTTCGTCTTTCAGTCACCTACGTGGGTATAACCGAGGAGATGGCACGTGGGTACCTGCTTCTATAAACCAATGAGGAGATGGGAGAGACAGGACTTGCAGCCCAATCTGCATCACAAATAGAACTGACTTCTATTTTAGCCCTTGGCAACGCAGATGCTCGTTGGCGCGAGGGAGCATTGTAGGTGCAATAATTGAATAATATAGATTTCTGAAATGATTTTGTAACGCTCGCGCCACGTAGTCAGCCTGTTAGAAACAAGACAGCACAACTGAGGGCCTGCCCAGCTATCTCAATATCACTAGAGGGCGCCAAACCTCCCAGTCATTCAGGGCACTTCAATTGAAAGATGAAATAGATTACTCCTCAGTGTGTTCAGACCAATGTTGAGATTCTTTCTCATGTACACAAAAAAAAACAAAGCCACCATCATGTTATTCAAAGGAATGAACATTTAATGAGTTTAAAAGTATACAAAACTACTCAGCACTGAGCATCAGAAGCTCTAATAAATGCAATCTACTCATTAACATTTGTGATTCTGTACAAACCAAATAGTAGTGCAGGGCAGATTCCTTGACAGAACAATTGTCCTTCATGTATGAAGCAGATGGATGGGAGGAGGGATTTTAAGTTTGTGAACAATATATTTACGAAGGTTCCTTTTGTTTTCCTCAAACGATTTCCAGCCTTAGGAAAGAGTAGCTTCCCCTTGTTTCGTGAAAATGGTAGCACTACTAATCACACTCATTTATCAACATTTAACTTTTGTCATTAGTGAAGTTAGCAAAGTAATAGTACATTATAATACAACAAAACAAGCCAACACTTGAAAAACAGTCAATATAAACTTACACCATTTTCAACACCACACACACAATAGGTACTAGGCTATACAGAAAAGCGTACAAAGTCCTCTGCTAGAAAAGCAGAAAGAGAAGGGGCACTAGAAGTGTCTAACAGAACCAAAGTCTACAGTCTGCTAGCGAACAGGACAGTGTCAGTTCAAATAGCACCTTGGAAATACCTAAAAGCGCGCATAATATAGAAAAGCTGCATAGCGAAGGTTTATGTACTCTATATATTTATGTAAAGATATGCTTTGGCATAAGAGTTCTTGTATAAAAAAAAACTAAATAGCTTTATAGCTACAAGACAAGAGTTAATACAAATGTTTCTCAGAGGGGAAAATGTAACTAATAAAACAAAATATGCTTCATCTTATTACACTGAGGGTAGGAACATTCTCTAGTGGCCTCTTCATTCTGACATGAGATGGACAAATTCTGTCTTTTGCCCCTTATTGGGCGGAGCAGCGTCACAATGGCACCACTAAATACAGTACTCAGTAAACACGTCACTGTCTAACTCATCATAAAAGGGCAGAATTCTGTCATTGCATATTCATGATGCAGAGGGAACCGTCAGTGCAGCCTCAATGACTTGAAGTCTAACCTTCTCCATAAACTGAGGCTTGTTTCAGTACATTGTACCCAAGGTGTGGGCGTTTCTACATTAAAGAACTGGAATTATCATTTGACAACGTTATTACAGTTAACATTGTGCAATGTAGGGGCGGTGAAAGGATAATTGTGCAAAACAGAATTCACTCATCCTAAAGGGGCTTTGCCAAAAACACAAGAGATGTTTTAACAAGAATATTGTGAATCATTCAAAGCTACCAGTAAAACAAAAGACAAAAAATACTCATGTTTCTCTAGCGATTATGGTAGCAAGGCAATGTTTTTCATAACATGTATGTACAATGTGTACAATACAAGTTATTTACACCCATATTTTTAGAACCGCAAGAGTATAACATTACCATGCCAAAAACCCAACAATACCATGCCAAAAACCCAACAATACCATGCCAAAGAAAGTAATGCCATCTGTTGGAAAACATGGCCAGAGGGCCTGGTGGACATTCTACCAAGATACAACCACTAGGAGGGTCAACACTCTTACTCAACACACTAAGGCCTCTACAGGTAGGCGTAGGAGTTAGTGCAGCGACAGGGGATCTGCATGGAGGCCACAGTGAAGATCTCTTGCTCCTTAGCGGCTGGGGTAGACACCTCCACTCCCCCCTGGCCCACAAGGCCTGGCACCGGCGCAGACCCATTTATCCCAAACGCAAAGGGTCCTGGCCCACCTGAGCTCACTGCCGGCAGCGCTGCTGACTCCATACTCTCCTGGTGCATGCTCTCCATCAGTACCTCTCCGACACCGCAGACCAACCCATTCCCGTTCAGCATCCCCAGCGGCAGGCACAGACCTGGTGAGAGCAGTGGATGAGCGTGTTGAACTACCATCAAGAACAGGATTAGATAAGAACAACATACAGGGCAGAAAACCCGACAGGCCCAAAGAGGTCATTCCATCATGCACAGCTGCCTGGGCATAAGGGGAGACTGCAATTTAACATGCTAGAATAATCAAACTTACTCAGTGAGTCCAAAGCCCAATTGTAAGCTTCATTCAGCAATAATCATCCACTGCCCCATTACCTGATACCCTGCAGCGTCAATCAACTTCCTGGCAACCACTCACAATTCTACTCCAGAGTTTGCAGAAGTCCAATAAAACAAGCCATACATTTACACATGCCAACATCAGAGGCCTGGCAAGCAGCCACAGGTAAGTCCCCTCCCATCCCCTTCTTCATACTGCTCATTGTAACGCTGCACAACTAAGGGAACAATAATGTATTCAACCAGATTCTCAATAGGCCAGCACTCAAAGGTTAATCCTGGTTTTACAACAGGATTTTATGAGGTTTTGACACTTGATGCTTTATCACGTATAATTATGGAAAGTCATGAAAAACATTTATAATCTCCTCCCAGGTTTGATTAGGTTATTTTTTATAAAAGTATAAAAAATGCTAACAAATGCAAAAACCTAACCTTCAGTTCTGGCCTTCTTGATTTGATTGTCTTCCATGTTATCAAACGACCTCTTTCTATTTGGTGCCCCGTTAAGGAGGCTCCGCCCTTGAATGAGAGGGTGGGAGTGGCCTCCGTTCTGGATGGCACCGTTCAGACCAAAGCCATTAAGCTGGGTCAGGTTCTGGTACCGCTGCAGGTTCTGGGCATTGGATAGTATCTCAGCACACTCGTGAAACCCCTGGGCATGGGCCAGGTCAGCAGCGGACAGCCCACTAGCGTTCCTCATACTGTGCAATAAGAGAAGAGAGTGTTAGAGAAACCCACACCCTGCCATAGCCAGGGATCACACACACACACACACACACACTTAACCTCACATACACACAGGTCCCTGACTGCCTCTGCTAGCCTAACATCATCATCTCTGAGTGAGATGACAACTGATCCTATTAGATCATTTCTTCACCTTTGTTAATTATAATTTAAGGTTTTGGAAATAAAATGTATTTTTAAATGACACGTAAATATGTCCACTGCAAGAGAACATGATAAACAACTGTTATACATACATATGAATAATGCGTGAATCTCAAAACCAAAATCACTTCCACATCCCAGAAATAGTTGTTCAAAATATTCCTTAGGTTGATTTCTGGTATCAAATGTCTGAAAGATTGAGCAGAAGAAATGTACGTCCTTGGAGATCATGGACTCGTTCAGTTAAAAGCCATCACAAAGAGGAATTGTTCGGTTTTGGATTGGTGACATCCCAAATTGGCACAAATTTCCAAAGGAAGACATTTCCTTCACATTAAAAGTTATGCAAGGTGGTGTCAATTCTTGACGTTCAGGTACAGAGATGTTGAGCAGGTTCAAAATCATGGTCAAGTCTACCTTGTGGAAAATGTGCATGTATGTATGTATGTATGTATGCATGCATGAGAGAATTTAAGAAAAGTGCCTTTGAAACTTTAGGTCTAAAAAAGCTGAATAATGACAATCTTGACAAAGTGAGTAGAAGAGACTGGCAACACAGGATCAAAGTTCTCTTTCTAAATGTGGTCAAACTGCAGGCCACAGGACAGGTCCTCCAACTCCTCATCGGTTAGGCACATATCACGGGAAGCAGCCTTTTTCAGTACATCCATGATGTCCATGTTTTGATGAGACACAGAAAAGAAAAAAAGAGGGAAAAGACAGGGAAAGGCAAAGAAGAAACGAACAGTTCTTGCAGAGTAATCTTCAAGGAACAAGAATGACCAAAGATGTCTCTTTTTCACTTTCCTATCCTGGGAGAACGAAGACTCGATGAGCTGGAGCTCAGTGCCACTCACTGTTTAAGAAGAGAAAACAGACATGTCATGGTGTCAAAGCAGCTGGCATCCAGTCAGAAGGACCCAATAAGGTTAAGAAAACACCATACCATCCACGTTGGTATCGCAACAGACAACAACAATACCAATGGGTGATTTGGTCTCAGATTCAGGCATGTGCATAACAGTCTGTTTAGTCATTTTCTGTTGCCGCTATAAACCTGTAATAAGCATACAGTAGGACTTTATGAATGAGCAAACAGCAATGCAGGTAGCATGATTTCCATAATGCTTCTAGATATGCTATAAAGGCAAGGATGTCACTGGGTGGGTAACACTTCAGCGTATTAGCGTCACTCTTGCATCAGTGTTTGGGCAGCTCTCGGTCTGGATTTTTAAATCATTGGGTAAAAAATGTGAAAGGGATAAGTGAGTGTCAAAGCAAATTAGTCTAAAATATAGTACTACTCTAACCTGGGTACTAAGTCAAATATAAAGCTATCAAATAGGGCCAGACCAAAAAGACCCGCTTCTAAGTAGGTCATAGACAAGTAAAGAATTGCCAGGTCACTGTTCCTGTCCTGGCATGCGTTGTAGCAAACCAAAAACATTCCCTTGTAAGGATAGAGGTCTGCGCTGCCATGGAACCGGTTCAATTCATTTCCTGGAAGTGTCTAGAAAAATACTCTAAGCAAACGGAGGCCATAAGCTTGACTGTCTGGATGCCAATTGCCCAAAATTTCTGCTGGCTGGCGGGAGAACAGTTCCACACTTGTTGTTTCTGAGGCTAAACACCATTGGATTCTGCGGGGAAATGATTGTGCAAGGCGAACAACCAGGTCTTTGTGAGGGGAAGAGGGTTGAGGCAGGCCTGTGTGTCAAGGAATGAACTTCTATTTGGAAATGAGAAAACGGGAACACTTGACCTTCTGTGGGCAGTGTGTGCCTCTCATAGATTCCAATGATGCACTAAGAACAAATTAAATCTGAGAAACTACCCCAGTGTTTTGTGTTGCTGTATGTGGTCGTAGGATCATCTTATGGATGTACTGTAGAAATATCAATTGTAAATATACATAAAGTGAAAGGTGCAGCAACCCAGTGACATCCAGGAAGTTATATACACACACACTTCAGTTTAGATACGGTTCACTCATTCATAAACTCACTGCTTCGTTTCTCTTACACTCCCTATTCCTATCTTAATGTGCAGTCAAACGAAAATACAAACAACGCACTGTAAATAACGTGCTTGAGATCACATTTCTCTGTTGAATAAGAATAAAAATAAAAATCACATGATTAACTTGCATACATATCCCCCCCCCCCCCCCCCCTTCTGACCAAGTTTGAAAAAACAGAAATGAACGCTTCCAAGAGTTTCTACCTTCAAGCAACAGCTTTGTTTATATAGAATGTTGTTGTGAGCATGTAGACTGACGGGTCTCACTAAGAGGAGTAACAATCATTCAGGGTGCCAGAGAATCTGAGACAACCAGTGTGGGGAACACGATGTGCACAAAGAACAAGACGCCAAGTATTCTGTTCTGGCTTCTCTGAGAAATAAGCCATTATTGTATAGGTAATCAGGTAACACTTCAACCCAACTCGCAGGTGAATATGTTGAAGGGAGAAACAGGATATAGTTTATGATCAACCAAACTAAATTATACTATGTAGGTTATATGCAATGTGTACACATACAGTTAGAGACCCATCTTTCAGTCTATTTATATCTGAACTATGACCCAAATATTGAGGCTCTGATGAAAGAATTGTCTCTTATTAGGAAGGAAATAGTCAGTCACTGAAAAGGTCAGCGTTAATCCCACCAATAATCTCCCACGTTGTTAAGGAGGAACAGTCTACAGCCTAACCCCTACCTTTCTGATCCAATCCCAGGCCTGGACCCACCCCCTGCTGTAACTAACAAAGACCAGATGTGTCATTAAAATATAGGGATTCATTTTTTTTTTTTAAAAGGTAGAAACTCCACCTCCTTGAATTTGACTGATGTATTATGGATAAATTACACCGACTAAAGATTATTTTAAGTTTGTTTTATAAAAGAAAAATAACGAAGAGTCAAACTGCAAAAGTGTTCTTGTTTACAACAATAGTATTTTTTTAGAGCACATGGGCTGTAAGAAGAAATCATGGAAATAACATTTCAATACAATCATTTGTAACCTTTATTTAACTAGGAAAGTCAGTTAAGAACAAATTCTTGTTTTCAATGACGGCTGACGCTGGCCAAACACGGACAAATCTGGATCAATAGTGTGCCGCAGTATGGGACTCCCAATCACGGCCGGATGTTCGAACCAGGGTGAATTCGAACCAGGGTGTCTGTAGTGACGCTTCTAGCACAGATGCAGTGCCTTAGACTGCTGTGCCACTCGGGAGCCATAATTTGACCGTAATGTGTAATCAGATCCTGGAGTAACCGACAGGATAGCATACACCCAAAAGTACCAATGGTTGTAGTTAGACAGGCAGCCCAATACTGATATTTTTCCCACCAATTGGTATTTTGACCAGTCAGATCAGATCTTTTCACATTGGATCTTTTTCAGATCTGTTGATCAAAAGATCAATAAGCGAAAAGAGAGATCACAATAGGGCTGCCTGTGGAAACATATCCAAAGTGACAGGTTGCTCCTCAGACTACCTTATGATGTTACATTAATGAGTGACATGTAATGTGATACGTAAAGCTTTACCCATACTTTTACCTGTACTACCATAATGGCCAAGCTTTCATCACCCCACACAGATCCTTTGTCAGTTATTGAGTGAAGAAAATAATGGAGCACTCAACATGATGTTATGAACAGACTGTAGCCCCCACCAATCTTCATTGAATATAACAGGGAAAGGTCTGAAAATAAAGGAAACACTAAAGTAAATGAGGGTACAAAGTATATTGTAAACTTGGCATGTGTGGTTCCTGAGTTAAATAAGTCAAAATCCCATCATGTTTAGGGTCATTTATAAAAGGGCTGGGCAGGCCCCCATAGGATAATGTCCCCATCCACAGGGCACGAGTGGTCACAATGGTTTGATGAGCATGAAAACCATATGCCATGGCTGTCTCAGTCAACTCAATTGAACAGATTCTGGAGCGTCGCCTGAGACAGCGTTTTCCACCACCAACAAAACACCAAATTACGACATTTCTGGTGGAAGAATGGCGTCACATCCCTCCAATAGAGTTCCAGACACTTATAGAATCTATTCCAAGGTGCATTGAAGCTGTTCTGGCTCGTGGTGGCCCAATGCCCTATTACAACACTTATAGAATCTATTCCAAGGTGCATTGAAGCGGTTCTGGCTCGTGGTGGCCAAATGCCCTATTACGACACTTATAGAATCTATTCCAAGGTGCATTGAAGCGGTTCTGGCTCGTGGTGGCCCAATGCCCTATTACGACACTTATAGAATCTATTCCAAGGTGCATTGAAGCGGTTCTGGCTCGTGGTGGCCCAATGCCCTATTACGACACTTTATGTTGTCGTTTCCTTTATTTTTAACCTGTATGTGAAGTATATTAAAACATTTTCAGATAAACCACACGTTGACAGTTTTTTTCCCTCAAATTTGATTACATTACATTCTGCATAATAAATGTGTGACTGAAACACATGAAAGTAGTCAGAAAAAGAAGCCAACTACCAACATTTCTGGGAAACATTCTATGCTGCTCCTTTGTACACAAAGTGGTCCCCATTGAAAGGATGTCACTGTTTATCCTTTAACTACTCAGCCAACTGACATTTACTCCTGTTGCAGCCTCTACAACCACAGTGATTATTATTATTTGACCCTTCTGGTCATCTATGAACGTTTGAACATCTTGGCCATGTACTCTTATCTCCACCCAGCACAGCCAGAAGAGGACTGGCCACCCCTCAGAGCCTGGTTCCTCTCGGTTAATTCCTAGATTCCTGCCGTTCTAGGGAGTTTTTCCTAGCCACTGTGCATCTACATATGCATTGCTTGCTGTTTGGGGTTTTAGGCTGGGTTTCTGTACAGCACGTTGTGACATCGGTTGGAGTAAAAATGGCTTTATAAATACATTTGATTGATTATCATTATGATGCCATGACAACAACAAAGGAGTTGGTTATAGCAGAAACAGACTGGCATCCAGTCTGAAAAACCCTCAGTGAGACTTAATTGAAGTGTTGGTGATAAATGTCCATTCACCAAAGCCAATGGAGGCATTGTGACCACTCCTTTAAGTAAATTGTCAGTACAACTTCATAAATGAACCCTCAAACTGAATATCAGCTACATACATGACCTCCAGCTACTGAAATATATTTCACTGACAATTTGACTTTAAATGTTTCAATTAATTATTGCACTTGAATGAGTTGGTAGACGACATTAGAATCTCAGCATTATTAGATGGATCATCAATTGGCATGTCAATAATGGCCTTTGACTCCAACTGTCCATTACTGAGTTTATCTATCCAGACGAAGCGTTGACATCTAATCAAAACCCTCAACTTCGGATCCTCAGCTGGAGTTCTGTCATTTCCCTTCTTAATTATGGAGATGGAGTAGTTTCTCTTCTTCCTGTCCCTCTCCAACTATCAAAATCTCCAAGCGTCTCCATAGTAACCCCTCTATTTTGGCAACACTGTGTTCAGAGTGCTGTTAAAGCTGGATAATAATGTTGTGTTTCCCTTCACAGGATCCGAGCCCCACTGTAGAGGTTCTATTTTAGTTACTCTTTCTGCACGTCTGGTCTTTAAATAGGTCAATAAGCAATAGGAAATACCCCAGTCTCCTGTGAATTATATTTGGAGACAGGTCCCAAAAACATTGTTCCTGCAGAATAAAAGGAATGTTTGGATTTGTATGCAGTTAGACTATGTTCCTTTTCATGTACTGATTAAATACTACATAGCAATATTTATTTTTATTTACATTTTGACTCAAACATCTACAGTAATCCATGAATAAACTATGGCTAGTAAGTCAAGAGGACAATGTATTTTGTGCATTTGAATCAGATCTCACGTCCCTGAATATGGTAACGGTGCATAGCATTAAGACGGAATGTCCAATAAAAACACTTAGTTAAGTGGGTTTTTAATCCTGCAGTTTTCTTTTTGTTGCTTTCAGCTATGATTATTTTTCTGTCCCTGGTGTAGCGCATCACATACCTCAGCAGGGGAGCCTTTTGAATGACATGTCAGAGTTGGCATGGACAACGACAGGCTAATTGCTGTCTCCCTTTAGATAAGGGAGGCCTTGCATTTCCCCTCTACCTCTCCCTGATTTCTAGCCCTCTACATTCCAGTTCCAAAACTCTCACCACATCCTAGCACCTCTGCTCCCATTTGGTTCCTCTAGTGCAGCGGTTCCCAACCTTTTCCGTTACGGGGACAACCAAATCACCATCAAAAGCTTGAGGACCAACATTCGCAGAGTCTAAAAAGAATTCAACATAACATTTAGTGAATTTCAGCAATCAATGTAGCAAATTAAAGGCCTATTATTAATTTGCATTGTGAAATATAAAATTGCTTATAATACCACTAATACCCCCAACTGTTATAAATATGGAAGATGTTTATTTTATTGCAGAAAATCTGCTGTACACCTCTGCAGACGGCAGGTTGGAAACCAGTGCTCTAGTGACAAAGTAATCAATCCACTTAGATGTGCTTTGCTGAAAAGTTTGATGAATCTATGGTTCAGGTCAGGGAGAGCGGGGGAAATTAAGGCCATCCTTATTTTAACCTCAACACACCCCATAATGATATCTACAATAAACAATCATAATGTCCTGTCAGTGAGACCCGTCATCTGTGTGTGAAATGCTGAAGAATGATACAGTACCTTGAAGAATCAGCCTGTTGGATTTGAAATGATCATGACCATGTCCGAATCTGAACAGTAAGTGGGGAAGCGTTAATTTCTCTTTTTAAATGCCTGGTATGCTTTGCTTTTGAGTTCTGAGCACACAGCCACTGTCTTCTGTTGCTAGCCTATCACCTTCAAGAGAGATCCTAAAATCATGCTGACCTGTGACTGATTAAAGCTCACTACTCATAAATGGGTCCTACGGTTAGTTTACAAACAGAAACAAACAAATAAATACAGGAACAGGTAATATTAAGCAAAGCATGCAGGTCTAAACATGTCTAAAGAAATTTACTTTTTTTAAATATTCATAAATGTCCTAGCATTAAAACCAATCACCGCAAGAAATACCTCAACAGTTTGCCAGTGTGTAGATAGGAAGCGATAGTGAGAACACTCAATGCCACAACAGTACGGCTATCCCAGGGAACGGGGCAGACTCTGCAGTGTCTATTCTCCCCCTTTTCTAGGATTACTTGAAAAAATCAAGTCATTTCGAATTCAATGGCTGCAAAACATTGAGACGTGGAGGTTTCTGAGTCTTATTTGTTAACAGTACAAAAGAAGAAGAGACCATAAGATTTTCTGGAGTATTTCTTTCTTAATGCCACTTTCATAAGGGGAAAGGTGACAGAAGATCAGATATTCAAAACAGATCTTATGGTATCATAGGGTTAATACTGAAGGTGACATTCAAAAACAGAACAGTTTGTCTTCTACGCAGCAGAAATAGTATAGGCCCTATAAAATGTATAATATGACAGTTAAGAACCATGATGACAGAATTGTTAGCATTATACAGTTAAATAGTTCAGGCACTGTTTGACCCTAGAGACTGTGCTACTCTGGACTACAGTCTATCCACTACCCTACCCGGAGTGATTTATCAACTACCTATGCTGAGCTTTCCCCCTAGAGGAGCTCATTGTAAAATCCTGAACGTGCTTGAGGCTCATGACAAGAAATCCAAAAGGAGAACGCAAAAGTGAAATCAAATTAAATATTGACGTGTTAAACATTAAAACGATCTATGCATGTTTTTAGGTATTCGAGCTTGACTGTGAATGTTTGTCAATTTAAATGGATGACTATGAGTGAAACAACCTAATATAATTTATATTTTAAGCATATATTTATATATTTAATAAACTAGAATGTTTAACCTGAAATTCCCTGAACAGAATGCTGCCGCCACTTGCTGCTTTTCTGCATGTATTGATGAAGATCTCAGATCGATGAGACCAAGAGATTTGGTAAATTGTCCAATGTCATCTGGAAAAAGGGCAGTAGTGTGTTAACGGGGAAATAAAAGACCTGAATCAAAAACGATAGAACACAACCAAGTCTGCAGGCTGAGATGTTTGCGCCAGATGATTCAAGATGATCAGGGCACAAGAAAAGCACGTGTCCAGAATAACGTTTTAATGCACTGCCACCATCGACCCCCCCCCCCAAAAAAATAGGTCATAGTCTTGCTTTGTTGAACTTGAGATGCAGAAAACACTATGCTAGATGGTTGAGCTATAACTCTTCTTTATGATAATCATGTTTCAGGCCAGTTGAGGTGGTTCAGGGACAAACCCACAAACAAGGACACATTCCATGGCTTCAGAAAATGTCCATGGTCTGCATATTTGGGTCAATCTTAAAGAGAAGTCATTCTAGCTGCTCTTCATGTTGTGGTTTGAGAAGCTGAATAGGCTTGACCTCTGAAGTAAATTGTGTAGCACAATGCAGAGGTATTGATCAGTTAAATGGTAAGTCAGACTGGAATTTGAGGGGGAGCAGACAAGAGCTCAAATCAGATGGAAGCGAGAAATCTCCCTCATTTTTTCTGGTTCTTAGACCAGACCTAGCTGCTATCACACTGGTGTCTATGGGAAACCACCCGTTATGTAGACCAGAAATGTGAGAGAAAAAAATGTAATGGTAAACTGCCTGAGTTGGACATCTTCATTTATTCACCATCTTCGCTCAAAATGTCCAGGGAGAAGGTCAATCTAAGGTCAGCTGAAAGTCACAGCAAAGATCAGGGGGGGGTTCATCTTGAGGGGCGAGAAGCAGGAAGGGGAAAGGGTACTGGAGTAAAGTGGCAAAGCAGAAAAAGCACAGCGCAACAGCGACTTCTGTGATTGGTCAAGGTTCAAATGTCCTCTTCAGAAGTGAGAGAGCTCTGTTCATGAGACGCAGTGAGAAGTATGGTACAATAAATATCTATTAACAATTTGTGTAGCAGCAGCAACAATGTAGCTATATCCCCAAATGGGGGACAAGTTTGACCAAGGAATATCAGATCAAATCCCTAATAGATTAAGAACAAAAAAAAGTTATAGTATTAGTTCACCCATATTAGTTCTAATTCTTTTGAAATACTTTTAAAGATGGAGATGTTTTTGGCTCAACGACTGAATGCGTCACAGTGAAGGGAAAAGGGATGGACCGTTTAGGTAGACAGGAATTGAATCCTCCTGGTGGAACTGTACCATGCAACACATTAATGACAACAGAGTGCGTTGCTAATGGTGGTGCTTGGCATGGAAGCCCTCCATCAATAGAGCATCAAAACAAGAGAGTGTGCAGTCATCTGATAGGTACACCAGATAACAGCTTAGACCAAGTATTTTGAGAGTGACAAGTTTAAAATGGTTGGGTGCATTTGAAAGTTCAAAATGTAATGTACTATTCAATATCATGATAAACGTATAGTTGGCAACAGTAAGAAAATGCTATATTTATGCATATGATTCATACTGTAGGATGTTCAATTGTATTTGCCGCCAGTCAAAATAAGTCTGTTTACATGCGGCTTAATCTTGCAAAAATAAACAATTTCCTTTGTTAGCAGTTAATTTAAATTAAAAAGCTCCCCTCAAACAAACATTCATCTGGCTGGTGTAGACATAACTTCCAGAATTCAAAGGAAGCTGTTGCGTAAACCTGGCACCAGTCTGTGTGGGAATGTCTGCGTGCAACGGAGCTACGTTTACAGTAGAATTAGAGCTGGCGTGTGAACGGTGGCCCAATAACAGCCTAACGTTGTTTGTAGAAGTTATTTAAAGCTGAATGCATTTATGTAGCATTGCCATTTATAGTAAATGTAATTTATTTTTAAGGGCTTTAGTGATGTTCCATTTCAAACTAATACGCACATTTTATTTAGCCTGCATGCTTCAATGGGTCAATAGCACTAAAAAGGGTCAACATTACTATTAGACTAGCGCATCGACGCCCTGTCTCCTCTACAGCACGTGGACATTGCCACCCATCTGATCAAGTTCAAATGAAGTGTTCAGTATTCTCTGATGATTCACAACATAAGCGAGAGAGCTTGCATACTCTACATGGCCAAAAGTATGTGGACAAGTGCTCGTCGAATATGGAGTTGGTCCCCCTTTGCTGCTATAACAGCCTCCACTCCTCTGGGAAGGCTTTCCACTAGATGTTGGAACATTGCTGCAGGTCTTGCTTCCATTCAGCCACAAGAGCATTGGTGAGGTCATGCACAGATGTTGGGCGATTAGGCTTGGCTTGCAATCGGTGTACCAATTCATTCCAAAGGTTTTCGATGGGGTTGAGGTCAGGGCTCTGTGCAGGCCAGTTAAGTTCTTAAACACCGGTCGACAAAGCATTTCTGGAGGGACCTCGCTTCGTGCATGGAGGCATTGTCAAGAAACGGCCTTTCCAAAACTGTTGCCACATAGTTGGAAGCACAGAATCGTCTACAATGTCATTGTATGCTGTAGCGTTAAGATTTCCCTTCACAGGCCTCTCGAGTGGCGCAGCAGTCTAAGGCACTGCATTGCAGTGCTTGACGCATCACTACAGCCACGGGTTTGATCCCAGGCTTTGTCACAGCCGGATGTGACTGGGAGACACATGAGCGCGCGCACAATTGACCCAGCATCATCCGGGTTAGGGGAGGGTTTGGACAGCTGAGATTTCCTTGTCCCAACGCAATCTAGTGACTCGTGGCGGGCCGGGCACCTGTAAGCTGACTCGGTTGCCAGCTGGACGGTGTTTCCTCCGGCACATTGGTGTGGTTGGCTTCTCAGTTAAACTAGCAGTGTGTCAATAAGCAGCGCGGCTTGGCTGGGTCGTTTTTCGGAGGACGCATGGCCCTTGACCTTCGCCTCTCCAGAGTCCGTAGGGAGTTGCAGCAATGGGACAAGACTAACTACCAATTGGCTATCACAAAATTGGGAAGAAATGGGGGTAAAAGTACAATAAAAATGTTTTAAAAAAAAGGAAAAAGATTTCCCTTCAACACAACTAAGGGGCCTAGCCCAAACCATGAAAAACAGCCCCAGGTCATTATTCCTCCTCCAAACTTTACAGTTGGCACAATGCATTCAGACAGGTAGCATTCTCCTGGCATCTGCTAAACCCAGATTCATCCGTCGGACTGTCAGATGGTGAAGCGTGATTCATCACTCCAGAGAACACGTTTCCACTGCTCCAGAGTAATGGTGGCGAGCTTTAGACCACTCCAGCAGACGCTTGGCATTGCGCATGGTGATCTTAGGCTTGTGTGCGGCCGTGGAAACCGTTATTGTGCTGACATTGCTTACAGAGGCAGTTTGGAACTCGTAGTGTTGCTGCAACCGAGCACAGACGATTTTTACATGCACTTCAGCACTCGGCAGTCCTGTTCTGTAAGCTTGTGTGGCCTGCCGCTGTTGCTCCTAGACGTTTCCACTTCACAATAACAGCACTTACAGTTGACCGGGGCAGCTCTAGCAGAGCAGAAATTTGACAAACTGACTTGCTGAAAAGGTGGCATCCTATGATGGTGCCATGTTAAAAGTCACTGAGCTCCTTCCATACGAGCCATTCTACTGCCAATGTCTGTCTATGGAGATTGCATGGCTGTGTACTCGATTTTATACAGCTGTCAGCAACGGGTGTGGCTGAAATAGCCAAAACCACTCATTTGAAGGGGTATCCACATACACGACCAAAAGTATATATTTTTGCTCTTAATAGCATCGATACGCTAGATTTACTCAAACTATAGCTACCTTTAACACAGGAGGAAAACTAAGGCTATAGCCTGAGCCATACATATAAATCAATAGTCAAATGGGTTTCCATTTCAGTTTTATCAGCTCCATCTCTGGGAACTGAGCAGTTGTGGAAGTAACCACGGAGCACATGAGAAAATGGCTTCATCCAAAACCTCCGGAGATTATTTTTACAACCTTTATAGTTTGTCTTTCAGAAGCCAAAATAAAAGCTGGTTTCATGTGGATTAGCCTACATTTTACAACCAGTTTGCTATTGGATAAACCCTTGGGCCCTTTGAAGCACCATATGTCAATGGAAGCATGCAGGGGACAAAACTACTGCTTGGTACTAATGAGACTTGAGGCTAACATTAATATATATTTAAGGTTGTTATTCATTTTATTTTCACCTGTAATTTCTTAGGTCACTAGACGGGGCAATATTTTTGAATTTAAGAATGTGTTGTAAACAAAAAAGAATCTAATGCCATGAGCCTCCTGTCTAGTTTGCTTTCTCTGTTACTACAGAATGCTGGGCCTCCAGAAACAGAACATGAGCTACAGCTGTCAAAGAAAACATGGTAACATCAAACAGTAACTCAAAACAGCTGTACAGTAGCATTTAAAGGACCTTTAGGGAAAAACAGTCATAAACAACTTTCAAAATAGTTCAGTGGCTGGCGACCAAATGCACATTTCATCAGAATGAACATCATGTAGATGTTACCCCCCCCCCCAACACCAGTGATTTTTTTTAATTAAATTGATATACCAAGTTTTATTTTTGTTTTCTACCTGGGTTAACTATTACTATAAAAATATTGGCTACATTTGTTGGCATTCGGTTTTGTGTGTCGTTCACAAAGACAAGCAAAACTATAGGCTCATTTACGTAATACAACGTTTGGTTAGGTCGCAACTCTCTACTTGATGAGAATTATAAGAGTTGTCATAATTCCTGCCAGAAACTAAAATACACTTCACCTCATTGCAGAATGGCATAACTGACTGTATGTCAGCTTAAATAAGGAGTAGAGTAGCTTATGACCACCTATAATAAGAGATGTTACATTTCACTAGTTCAGGGATGTAGGCCTCCAACTCAAACCCTCAAGCGCTGCAGTGTCCTGCTGGTTTCTGTTTCTCCCTGGCAATACAATACATGTAGTTTAGTTTCTTCCTAATCAGAAAGGTTCTAGTAACAGTTATATAGTAAACCCAGGCAGTGTTAAAATAAACCCATGGCATATAAACTCACTGGTAGTTTCTGGTGTGTGTTCGGGTTATGAATGACGGACAGTCGAATATGTATACCGGTTGTCCCACAAATGCGACGAAGAGGATTTAAAAACTATGTCTGCCTCAAATTCCCTTGACAGAATTAAACTATGAATGTTTTTGTGCAATTTGTCCTCGAGACAGAAAAACATAAATCAATAAAAATATATATTTTTAAATCATTTAGCAACTAATTCAAAAAATCTGCTGTGAAATAATTAGATCCCTGTCAAACAGACCATCTCTGCTGGCTGCTGTCAACAATGCGTCTTGACAAGAACACATCTGTTTGCATGGACAAGGTTTTAAAACTACTCTGGTAGTAGGATTCTAGTATCTCCGTCTACCTAAACACGATGGCACTTGATCATACAATGAGGAACATCCTAAAACTGTTGGAAGCAAAATATTTGCAGGGCAAGGTAGTGGCCTTTACTAAATACATGTACTAACTTTTCACTATCTGTGTGTGACTAGTATAAATAATATCAATAAATGCAGTTTGCCTCAGGCAGCGTCTAACCTACAGAATAATTGACAGCAGAACAAATGCAGACCATTATTAAAAATCCATCCGTTTTAAAAGGACAAAAAAAAAAAAAATCTCCCTCAGACTGTCCATTTTACATCCATCATCTGTGGGACACCGCAGGTATAGTCTACCCTCCCTATGAGATTAATCTCTGTTGACGTTTGGTGAGGCACTTTTTGTTTTAGACTAAATAAATCAACCCATTTACTTGTAAGGAGATAAAGTAGCTGGCACTGAGAATGTTTAGGAGCACATCCACAGTATGGCGAGCAGAGCCTCTCCTGTATTCTAATCACGTCAAACAGACCTTTAACGTCTTTCAAGTTGAGTGAGTATGTAAGCGTCACTTCATACTGCAATTCCTCAGGTATATCAAATAGCACTCAATCGAAAGACAACAAACAGGACTGGCTAGTTGTATGTTTCTGAATGTTTCCATTTAGAAGTCAGAGTCTCTGGAAAACATACTGAGGGCGTGAGGGATTAACAACTGTTGGCGTCAACAATAACTCTTTCTTTTGTGGTTCCTTCTAGAGTCACACAAACCTAAAATACTGCTGAACCACAAATACAGGTGTCTAGGGTGAGGTGTACATGTGTGTAGTTCACATCAGGTAAACCACTCATCAGCTACCTGGAACCTTGGGCACCGGAGCTGACTGGCTGGTGTAGTGTCACTACCCCCTGGGTGTTTGCCAAATCACCAAACAAGCTTTTATAAAATGGTAACAGCTTCCATCCTTGGTTCAGATCATGGCAGCCGTTGCACAGCTTATCATTTTCTTCTCCATTACAAGGTTGGGAATTTATCCTATTTATTTAAAATTTGAACTTATCTACTGACATTTTGAAAAGGTCAAGAACAGAGGAGGGCATTTAAGACAATTCATACTAATTCAGTATGTCTCTCTTTGCTCCCTGTCCATCTCTCTCTTTGCTCCCTGTCCATCTCTCTCTATCTGCATGCATCGTGACGAGCCCTTTTGTAGTGATGGGAGACTATGGCTGGCTACCTCCAGATAATAATAACAACTTCCTCTCAACTAGTTCTTCATTTATTTCCAATGGTGAGAAAGGACTGGAAAGGTGACAAGTTCGTTATGTGGTGTTTCTGCCACATTGACTAATTTTTAACCGCTCAAATCCTTTCACATTGTTTGGGTCAAAGAAAATAAGACAAGGAGTGAGGGCAGAAGCTCATTAAGGGATGATGGGTTTTCAGTGTCATCTCCAAGCAAGTAAAAGGGATGTTTGTTCAGATTTACCAGGAATCAGCCCTTTCCGCTCTCTGTGTTCATTCAACGAGGAAATGTACATTTGGTCAGCCGCTACAACTATAGAAATACACTTACCAAATCAACATGTGAACAAAGAAGACAAATGCTCTCAATTATACAAATCATAATCTACAGTTTAAACATAACATCAAAATAACATTTTCAATATGGTAAAGCTCACAGGTCACATTTGCAGGAGAACTCCATCAAAACTTTTTTTCCCTATAAAGACACAGCTCCATGTTCAGATAGTGACTAGTGCTGAAGAGCGAGGTTCTCTCAGACCAGTTTAAGAGTAGGATCTCAAACACCTGACTACATCCTGGAAAGGGACTGGGTATGCATGCTTTTGGTTCAGCCCTGAGTGCACACACTCAGTGCACCTAATCATGCTCCAAACAGAATGCCATGATTAGTTGAGTCAGATGTGACTATAGGTCTGGAACAAAAGCTTGCACCACCAGTAACTCTCCAGGAATAGTTAGAATCCCTTGGTGTAGGTAGTGTTGTGACTTCAGATGGCCCAAACAGAGGCACAGCCAAGGAGAGTGGAGCAACATGATGGGATTCAGGTTAAAGTTAACAGGAATCTTTTATTTTTTCTTCATTTATCTGGAAATGTGTATCCCTCAAATGAAATGAATGTTTCTGCTGTCCTTGTCTGGTTCCTACAGTAACAGGACTTACACTGAGGTGGACATCTCAGCAACAACATTTCATAGCCGCAATTCCTGAGTAACTACTGTCTAAGGACATAACTCATGAAATGACCTTGTAACAAAGTGTAAGTACAGGCAGCTATAGCGCTTACCATTGTTAAAGTTTTGAACATAAAATATAAAAAGTTACAAACATGGTATATCTCTGCATGCTTGTTAGAGGGTAACTACACAGGTTATTCCACTGGTTGTGCCCGTGTAGTAATTCTACTTCCTTATCAGTCTAGAGAACCCAAGACCCATACAAAACAAATAGGCCCATTTGCACAGTTTGAACATGGAGCACAGTGTGAACCGAACAAGAAAGTACAGGTCGTTAAGAGTTTTGATGGAGTCCTCGTGTAAATGTTGTAGATATGGGAGCTGTTGGATGTTACAGTGAGGGGAAGACCGAGCACACAGGGGGTGCAGTAGCTCGACTTACTCAGCTTTCGCCCCCTGAATCAGGAGAGCGTTGACACAGTCCAGACTGCCTGCACGGGCAGCCTTATGGATAGGAGTCTCACCAACATAGTCCTGAGAGAGAGACAGGAGATACACAGACAGACAGAAATAAACACGTTACACCGTATTTACACAAACTGAATGAGTTGCTCACATTGGTTTCTAGAGCGGCAATAATATGCAGCCGGTTAGCCTCACTCCCCCGCTCCCAAACCAGGGTAGAGTGCTCCAGGGGCAGAGCCTGAACTCTTCACCCCAGCTACACAGCAGGCCACAGGCTGAGAGAAAGGGAGGGGGAGGGAGGAAGGTGGTAGAGAGGGAGGGCAGTGGCAAGGTAGTAAGAGCATTTTTCAAAATAGATCCCTCCTCCAGGAGAGAGAAAGTGAGAGAGGTGCTGAAGGAGGAGGAGGCAGAGATAATTTTTCAAAACAAAATCCCTCCTCCATCCATAGTCATATTTGTCCACACCCAGAGAATGTAGGGTGGCTCTATTAAAACCACACAAGGGAGGGAGGGGTTAAAGGGCCAATGCAGCTGTTTTTATCTCAATATCAAATCATTTCTGGTGAAAATGTAAAAGGAGCTTACTGTGAATTATTTAAAACAAATAATACATATTTTTTAATATAATGGTCACAGAAACAAAAATAGCTTCTTAGCAAAGAGCAATTTTCAAGCAAGAAATGTTGCTAGGACTGTCCGGGGAGGAGTGTGGAAATAAAAAACACAGGAATATCACCTTTTTGACTGCATTAGGCCTTTAAAAGAGGGTGATGTGTTTAATGCTGGGGATACTGGATGGCTAATTTTTAAATGTGTTGGATCAGGGACATTTTAAATGTAGGCTGTATTAGAAATAACAGTGATTTGTTGCAGCAAGCCAAGAGGAGATGCAGCTAAGAGTTGTGTAATCGTGACCTACTAATCTGATTTCTCTGAGCGGTGCAGTGAAGCGTCAGAGATGGTCAGTGAAGTGTGTGTACACAAGACAGGAGCAGAAACGAAAGAGCATGACAGAAAAACACACACTCACACGATGACGTCAAGTCTAAATGCAAACCCCATTGGCTTTTCACATGTAGATAAGCGTACGTGCACACATGCACACCAACTAGTGGCCTGGGGCTCAGACAGGCTTTTCAGTCTTTAATCCAACAACATGAGGGCAGAAGCAGGCTGTCTGGGGCTCTTCAAAAACAGTGTTAAACTGGTATTAAGGATACAATAACGACGATAGCCACAAAACAGAATCTCTTGCAAGTGCCTTGGTATTTTTCCTATCAACTGTCACATAGAAATAGATTCAATGTAACAGGCGCTAGTCCAGAGGGGTCAAGGGTCAGGTCGAGTGGCACAAAGCCAGGATGATCCCTCTGATAGGATCAGTCTGAGCTCAACCCCACTCTCTCACACACACACCCCCCTGTCATTTTCACCAGAGCTGCCCCCCTTTCCTCTACAAACGGACACGCGTCAGGGTTTCCGTTAGGAAAACGTAGTGCCGGACATTTGACCAGCAACATTTTAATTTAACGGACCGATATGCATAGTTTTTTTTCATGAGCTGTCTGACAGATTTTCCACTCAAAGGCTCTGTATCTGTATACAGTACATGTGTGATAAATAAGATGCATAACGAATATACTGTGTACACACGGCAATTTAATTCCACTAAAGTATGCTAATTAACATATATACCAATTAGCATGACCAGTCAAAGGCATTTCCACCAACTGAAATCAACTCAAATCAATGAATAGGCAAAAAAAATACATTTTACTATGGGATTTCTTCTCCCGGACAATTGGCCGCAAGCATTTTATTTATCGCCTTTTCTATTAAATAAAGATTGGACAAAAGCCGACTATTACCTGTTAACGGAAACCCTGCTGTGTGTGTGTGTTCATCCATGTGCACTGTACCTGTCTGTTGATGTCAGCACCAGCTTGCAGCAGCCACAGCAGGCACTCTGGGTGGCCCCCAAATGCAGCGATGTGAGTGGGCGTCTGAGCAAACCTCGTGGTCACCGAGTTGACCCCACAGCCCACCTGCACCAAACGCGTCACACACTCCAACTGTGTGTGTGAGAGAGAGAGAGAAATGAATTGTATTACTAAATACCAATACCAATACCAATACAGTGATTGAAAACACTCTGCTGTGTCTGTCCTGCCTTGATGAGGTAATCAACAGTCCTTCAAGGAAAACATTATAATGTAACAATAAATCAAAAGACAAAGGCCTACAGTATGACTACTTCCTGTAATCAAATCCCGCCCTAGGGTTATTTTTACAGCCGGTACAATCACACCCAGTTATGCACCACCAGAGTAATATAATAACGCATCAATTCTAACTTGACTAGATGAGGTTTCCCAAATTCAATCCTGGGACCCCCCCCCCCCCCCCGGGTGCACGTTTAGTTTTTTCCCTAGCACTACACAGCGGATAAAAATCAACCACTGAGCAAGGGCAAAGTTTAGATTGGTAAGTTAGTCTAGCTAGTTAACTTACCAGCTATCTAAAACATTTGCGCTGACATGGGCTTATTGAGGTACTGTCAGTGACTGACATAAGAGAAAGTGCTGATGCACAACCACATTTTGAAATTTCACCTTGTTTATTCTACTATTCTAACCATCAACAGTAAGTTTAGACCCCACTGAGTTTCTTAACACATACACAGTACAAGTCAAACGTTTGGATACACCTACTCATTCAAGGGTTTTTATTTATTTTTGTACTATTTTCTACATTGTAGAATGATAGTGAAGACATCAAAACTATGAAATAAGGAAAATGGAATCATGTAGTAAACAATTGGATCCGAGGGCATCCAAAAGGGGGCCCACAGGCCGATGATTACGCATCCATGCAAATACAATCTCAAGGATGACCCTCAGATTGGTGTTTTCCTCCAGCAGTGCTGTAGCAGTGTCTGATATAGCAAGACATTTAACACAGCGGTGTAACCTGGAAGTTGGCCATGCTCGATATAGTGTGTATATAGTGTGGTATGAGTTCCTCTTTTATGATCAACGCAAGACAGACAACTGCTTCTCACAAACACAAAATGCCTTGTGGTCAGCCATTAAGTGAGGCAGACCATGCCTGTATTATTTTTAAACCCCTGCTGTTTCATCTAAACACTCATCCTTCCCATCAGGATACAGTAACTCAGGGTGAATCATGTTCACTCAGCAGCAAAGAGGAGGAGACAGAGTCAATGGCTGATTGGATTTTGGAACCTATGCCTGGGGCTGAGATAGGTTCACATCACAAACCAGGCATGGACATGGACAGGGGGTGCTGTTCTCTGTTTGTTTTGACATAGATGTTAAAATTGATAGTGTCGCTATTGTTGTTGTACTTTACTCTGCTCTCTCAAAATGCATTAGTATTTAGTCAGTGATGAGGCTGATTTAAAACCATGCACACCTCGTCCTTCAGTTGACTTGTTTACTATTTTTATGTAAACACTTCCGCATGGGAAGGATCCCCGCGTGTTTATAAACTGCCTTTTTGGCGCTTTGCAGGTTATTGGTTCCCACCGCAACCAATAAACAAGCGAGTCCGCCACAGATATAACAAATATTTGCCGTCGACGGTTGAAAGATATTCGTTGATTGCTTGATGTAGTCTAGTCAGTCAGGCCATTACACTTTCTTCTTAGCTGGAGGCACAAGACTTCATTTTCAACCGTCCCCATGTCAAATTACACTTGCCTATAGAGAAAGAGCAGCCTACAAAGTACATGTTTCAAACCATTTCCTGGCAAAAAATAATCAAATGATGGTACGTTAACGTTAGCTAGCCATGTGAATATGTATCGTATCATTCAGTGTCAGCCTGTCTAGTGAAAGTGGCTGGAGGCCTTGCCTCTTTTCGCTATAATTTCATTGTAAAAAAAATAATAATAATAATATATATATGACCCCACAGCCCCCATATATATATATAGTACCTTTCCGAAATGAGCAGCCCAATGTATGGGTGTCCAGCCGTAGAAAGAGTCCTCCACTGCTAGGTCCGCCGGGTTTGAGGTACACTGAAGAAGCGAGCACAACGCACCGATATCTCCATCCCTGCACGCCCGGTGGAGTGGGAAGCGAACGTTCAGAACCTCCTCACTTGAGAATCCCGACTCGATGCCCACCGACATTATCAAACGAATATAAAACACTATTTTTGCGAGAAAATAACAATTAATGCCGTCGTCTGTTTCCAAATGTAGTGATTGTGGTAATGTTTCTTTGAGTGCCTTTTCGTGAAGGCACACGCCAACCTGCCTGCCTGCTGCTGCTAACAATGAACACACAAATGGACAGCGATGACGTTCCAACCAACGCACTCAGAAATGAATCTTCTTGAGGCAAGTTGCAAATTCAGGAATGGAGTTTTTGGACGCACGACCCGCCACTAAATTCACGCCTCTGATGCATTTCCAAAAGTTATAGCTAGCAATAGCAAGAGTGACTGACACAATTCTAAGTAACTTTAGGGGCTTTCATGTGGAGCTGTCCCCAACGTTGCTTATTGGCCTACTTTCACTGATAATTTTTAATTTTTTGTTCAGTAATTGTCCTACTATTAATTGTTTTCCAACCACATCTGAATTTACTTTATGATGAAAAGCAAGGACAGTAGTGCAGAGTGATTTTGTCATACATACATGCATAGCATTGAAATAATACAAAATTCAACAGATACAATAACATATTAGACATGGGTATGATGTACTGCCTTATTTTAAACCGTTTATATATATATTTTTTACAAAAATAGGCAACCCCTTTTGGGTTGTTTAGTTATTTATATTATTATTTTGTACAATTAGTAATTATAACATCTCGCGTGAGTAAAACAACTCTACTTAGGCCAATGAGTGCACCCACTTGATGAGGGGGGATAGTTGAGAACTTAAAAGTGTTATTCTATTTAGTCTGCATAAAGAGCTTTAATCTTCATGATAACAATTAGCCAAATGGTTGTATGTAGTCTAATGCATTGGTGGATGTGGTGGACAATTGAGGTGTACCCTACTTGTGGCCTGGCTATATCGGCCTACCTGCAAAAACTTAAAGTGAGTGATGTGCATGGTTTATGCATAAATAGATGTAACACTTACTGCTAAGAAAAACGTTCATCCCGCTTACTATTACTGTCATTTAGCCCAGCCTACTACTCTGTCTTGTTGTGGAGGAAGTCGAAGGCTACTGTGTCTCCACTGGGTTGTAGGTCATCTTCCCCACATCTGGGGGTCGCTACTACCTTCCACATTCACAAAGTCAAAATGATAGCTAAACCCCACCTTTTTCTAAAATTACCTTCTTAAAATTTGATTTCAAATCTGAACCACAACCACATTGCTAACCGTATGCCTAACCTTCAATGAAGACCAACATTTGTACGATATAGACAATTTTGATTTGTGGCTGTGGAATCTAGTGGAAACCGTATCTAGGGGTTGTATGCACATTGCCACCCTGTGGTCAATGGTCTCAATGAACACAAGCGCGAGGAAACTACTATGCTTACAATGCCTGAATTGCTACGAAACATATATATTTGATGCCATTCGTTTGGCTATGTGCACAAACGTGATTTCAGAATTTGGTACACCACCTACTTTTGTGATATCAGACACAGCCGTTAAGATATTAAAAGGTAAATGTATCAATAATGTATACGGTGTTGCATCATGGGAAAATACGCGATATTATACTAATATAATCTCATAAACAAAATTAATCACATTTGCACCGCTCTTTCCGCAACTGCATTCATAAATGTCACGGTCGATATGATGCGTTATTATCAGGATCCAAAGTGGTAACCGTCAGCCGATAATATTTGTACTGAAATCAGTAGCCCTTCACGGACATATCACCCAGGGTGAGGATCAGCAATTGCACTCCGATTGACCACTACGAATTTCCCAAATGTGGAAATCTCAATTTAATCATTTCTGCCAGTGTGGGACTGCGTTCGCGCTCTCCCCTGATGTGTTTGTCAAATAACATTTTATTGTCGGTGAGTGAGTACCTTGTGTGATGCTACTTAAATCCTGAGTTGAGTGTATCAATTCAATTCAAGGGGCTTTATTGGCATGGGAAACACATTTTAACATTGCCAAAGCAAGTGAAGTAGATAATATACAAAAGTGAAATAAACAAAAATGAACAGTAAACATTATACTCACAGAAGTTCCAAAATAATTAAGACATTACAAATGTCATATTATGTATATATACAGTGTTGTTTCATTTATTTTACCTTTAACTAGGCAAGTCAGTTAAGAACAAATTCTTATTTTCAATGACGGACTAGGAACAGTGGGTTAACTGCCTGTTCAGGGGCAGAACGACAGATTTGTATCTTGTCAGCTCGGGGAATTTAACTCCAACGCTCTAATAACAATGTACAAATGGTTAAAGTACAAAAGGGAAAATAAATAAGCATAAATATGGGTTGTATTGACAATGGTGTTTGTTCTTCACTGGTTGACCTTTTCTTGTGGCAACAGGTCACAAATATTGCTGCTGTGATGGCACACTGTGGAATTTCACCCAGAAAGATAAGGGAGTTTATCAAAATCGGCTTTGTTTTCAAAATTCTTTGTGGATCTGTGTAATCTGGGGAAAATATGTGTCTCTAATATCAAATCAAATCAAATGTATTTATATAGCCCTTCGTACATCAGCTGATATCTCAAAGTGCTGTACAGAAACCCAGCCTAAAACCCCAAACAGCAAGCAATGCAGGTGTAGAAGCACGGTGGCTAGGAAAATCTCCCTAGAAAGGCCAAAACCTAGGAAGAAACCTAGAGAGGAACCAGGCTATGTGGGGTGGCCAGTCCTCTTCTGGCTGTGCCGGGTGGAGATTATAACAGAACATGGCCAAGATGTTCAAATGTTCATAAATGACCAGCATGGTCGAATAATAATAAGGCAGAGCAGTTGAAACTGGAGCAGCAGCATGGTCAGGTGGACTGGGGACAGCAAGGAGTCATCATGTCAGGTAGTCCTGGGGCATGGTCCTAGGGCTCAGGTCCTCCGAGAGAGAGAAAGAAAGAGAGAATTAGAGAGAGCATATGTGGGGTGGCCAGTCCTCTTCTGGCTGTGCCGGGTGGAGATTATAACAGAACATGGCCAAGATGTTCAAATGTTCATAAATGACCAGCATGGTCGAATAATAATAAGGCAGAACAGTTGAAACTGGAGCAGCAGCACGGCCAGGTGGACTGGGGACAGCAAGGAGTCATCATGTTAGGTAGTCCTGGGGCATGGTCCTAGGGCTCAGGTCCTCCGAGAGAGAGAAAGAAAGAGAGGAGGAGAGAATTAGAGAATGCACACTTAGATTCACACAGGACACCGATTAGGACAGGAGAAGTACTCCAGATATAACAAACTGACCCTAGCCCCCCGACACATAAACTACTGCAGCATAAATACTGGAGGCTGAGACAGGAGGGGTCAGGAGACACTGTGGCCGCATCCGAGGACACCCCCGGACAGGGCCAAACAGGAAGGATATATCCCCACCCACTTTGCCAAAGCACAGCCCCCACACCACTAGAGGGATATCTTCAACCACCAACTTACCATCCTGAGACAAGGCTGAGTATAGCCCACAAAGATCTCCGCCATGAAACAACCCAAGGGGGGGCACCAACCCAGACAGGATGACCACATCAGTGAATCAACCCACTCAGGTGACGCACCCCTTCCAGGGACGGCATGAGAGAGCCCCAGTAAGCCAGTGACTCAGCCCCTGTAATAGGGTTAGAGGCAGAGAATCCCAGTGGAAAGAGGGGAACCGGCCAGGCAGAGACAGCAAGGGCGGTTTGTTGCTCCAGAGCCTTTCCGTTCACCTTCCCACTCCTGGGCCAGACTACACTCAATCATATGACCCCCTGAAGAGATGAGTCTTCAGTAAAGACTTAAAGGTTGAGACCGAGTTTGCGTCTCTGACATGGGTAGGCAGACCGTTCCATAAAAATGGAGCTCTATAGGAGAAAGCCCTGCCTCCAGCTGTTTGCTTAGAAATTCTAGGGACAATTAGGAGGCCTGCGTCTTGTGACCATAGCGTACGTGTAGGTATGTACGGCAGGACCAAATCAGAGAGATATGTAGGAGCAAGCCCATGTAATGCTTTCTAGGTTAGCAGTAAAACCTTGAAATCAGCCCTTGCTTTGACAGGAAGCCAGTGTAGGGAGGCTAGCACTGGAGTAATATGATCACATTTTTTGGTTCTAGTCAGGATTCTAGCAGCCGTATTTAGCACTAACTGAAGTTTATTTAGTGCTTTATCCGGGTAGCCGGAAAGTAGAGCATTGCAGTAATCTAACCTAGAAGTGACAAAAGCATGGATAAATTTTTCTGCATCATTTTTGGACAGAAAGTTTCAGATTTTTGCAATGTTACGTAGATGGAAAAAAGCTGTCCTTGAAATGGTCTTGATATGTTCTTCAAAAGAGAGATCAGGGTCCAGAGTAACGCTGAGGTCCTTCACAGTTTTATTTGAGACGACTGTACAACCCTTAAGATTAATTGTCAGATTCAACAGAAGATCTCTTTGTTTCTTGGAACCTAGAACAAGCATCTCTGTTTTGTCCGAGTTTAAAAGTAGAACGTTTGCAGCCATCCACTTCCTTATGTCTGAAACACATGCTTCTAGCAAGGGCAATTTTGGGGCTTCACCATGTTTCATTGAAATGTACAGCTGTGTGTCATCTGCATAGCAGTGAAAGTTAACATTACGTTTTCGAATAACATCCCCAAGAGGTAAAATATATAGTGAAAACAATAGTGGTCCTAAAACGGAACCTTGAGGAACACCGAAATTTACAGTTGATTTGTCAGAGGACAAACCATTCACAGAGACAAACTGATACCTTTCCGACAGATAAGATCTAAACCAGGTCAGAACTTGTCCGTGTAGACCAATTTGGGTTTCCAATCTCTCCAAAAGAATGTGGTGATCGATGGTATCAAAAGCAGCACTAAGGTCTAGGAGCACGAGGACAGATGCAGGGCCTCGGTCCGATGCCATTAAAATGTAATTTACCACCTTCACAAGTGCCGTCTCAGTGCTATGATGGGGTCTAAAACCAGACTGAAGCATTTTGTATACATTGTTTGTCTTCAGGAAGGCAGTGAGTTGCTGCGCAACAGCCTTTTCTAAAATTTTTGAGAGGAATGGAAGATTCGATATAGGCCGATAGTTTTTTATATTTTCTGGGTCAAGGTTTGGCTTTTTCAAGAGAGGCTTTATTACTGCCACTTTTAGTAAGTTTGGTACACATCCGGTGGATAGAGAGCCGTTTATTATGTTCAACATAGGAGGGCCAAGCACAGGAAGCAGCTCTTTCAGTAGTTTAGTTGGAATAGGGTCCAGTATGCAGCTTGAAGGTTTAGAGGCCATGATTATTTTCATCATTGTGTCAAGAGATATAGTACTAAAACACTTGAGCGTCTCTCTTGATCCTAGGCCCTGGCAGAGTTGTGCAGACTCAGGACAACCGAGCTTTGAAGGAATACGCAGATTTAAAGAGGAGTCTGTAATTTGCTTTCTAATAATCATAATCTTTTCCTCAAAGAAGTTCATGAATTTATCACTGCTAAAGTGAAAGTCATCCTCTCTTGGGGAATGCTGCTTTTTAGTTAGCTTTGCGACAGTATCAAAAAGGAATTTCGGATTGTTCTTATTTTCCTCAATTAAGTTAGAAAAATAGGATTATCGAGCAGCAGTAAGGGCTCTTCGGTACTGCACGGTACTGTCTTTCCAAGCTAGTCGGAAGACTTCCAGTTTGGTGTGGCGCCATTTCCGTTCCAATTTTCTGGAAGCTTGCTTCAGAGCTCGGGTATTTTCTGTGTACCAGGGAGCTAGTTTCTTATGAGAAATGTTTTTAGTTTTTAGGGGTGCGACTGCATCTAGGGTATTGCGCAAGGTTAAATTGAATTCCTCAGTTAAGTGGTTAACTGATTTGTGTCCTCTGGCGTCCTTGGGTAGACAGAGGGAATCTGGAAGGGCATCAAGGAATCTTTGTGTTGTCTGTGAATTTATAGCACGACCTTTGATGGTCCTTGGTTGGGGTCTGAGGAGATTATTTGTTGCAATTGCAAACGTAATAAAATGGTGGTCTGATAGTCCAGGATTATGAGGAAAAACATTAAGATCCACAACATTTATTCCATGGGACAAAACTAGGTCCAGAGTATGACTGTGGCAGTGAGTAGGTCCGAAGACATGCTGGACAAAACCCACTGAGTCGATGATGGCTCCGAAAGCCTTTTGGAGTGGGTCTGTGGACTTTTCCATGTGAATATTAAAGTCACCAAAGATTAGAATATTATCTGCTATGACTACAAGGTCCGATAGGAATTCAGAGAACTCAGTGAGGAACGCTGTATATGGCCCAGGAGGCCTGTAAACAGTAGCTATAAAAAGTGATTGAGTAGGCTGCATAGATTTCATGACTAGAAGCTCAAAAGACGAAAACGTCATTTTTTTTTTTGTAAATTGAAATTTGCTATCGTAAATGTTAGCAACACCTCCGCCTTTGCGGGATGCACGGGGGATATGGTCACTAGTGTAGCCAGGAGGTGAGGCCTCATTTAACACAGTAAATTCATCAGGCTTAAGCCATGTTTCAGTCAGGCCAATCACATCAAGATTATGATCAGTGATTAGTTCATTGACTATAATTGCCTTTGAAGTAAGGGATCTAACATTAAGTAGCCCTATTTTGAGATGTGAGGTATCATGATCTCTTTCAATAATGACAGGAATGGAGGTGGTCTTTATCCTAGTGAGATTGCTAAGGCGAACACCGCCATGTTTAGTTTTGCCCAACCTAGGTCGAGGCACAGACACGGTCTCAATGGTGATAGCTGAGCTGACTACACTGACTGTGCTAGTGGCAGACTCCACTATGCTGGCAGGCTGGCTAACAGCCTGCTGCCTGGCCTGCACCCTATTTCATTGTGGAGCTAGAGGAGTTAGAGCCCTGTCTATGTTGGTAGATAAAATGAGAGCACCCCTCCAGCTAGGATGGAGTCCGTCACTCCTCAGCAGGTCAGGCTTGGTCCTGTTTGTGGGTGAGTCCCAGAAAGAGGGACAATTATCTACAAATTCTATCTTTTGGGAGGGGTAGAAAACAGTTTTCAACCAGCGATTGAGTTGTGAGACTGCTGTAGAGCTCATCACTCCCCCTAACTGGGAGGGGGCCAGAGACAATTACTCGATGCCGACACATCTTTTTAGCTGATTTACACGCAGAAGCTATGTTGCGCTTGGTGATCTCTGACAGTTTCATCCTAACATCGTTGGTGCCGACGTGGATAACAATATCTCTATACTCTCTACACTCTCCAGTTTTAGCTTTAGCCAGCACCATCTTCAGATTAGCCTTAATATAATAACAATACATTGGGCAGGAGGTTTTTTATTTTTTATTTTATTTCACCTTTATTTAACCAGGTAGGACAGTTGAAAACAAGTTCTCATTTACAACTGCGACCTGGCCAAGATAAAGCAAAGCAGTGCGACACAAACAAGAACACAGAGTTACACATGGGATAAACAAACATACAGTCAAATAACACAATATAAAAAATCTATATACAGTGTGTGCAAATGAGGTAAGATTAGGGAGGTAAGGTAATAAATAGGCCGTAGTGGCGATTTAGCAAATAAACAGCGGAGTGGTAGATGTGCAGAAGATGAATGTGTAAGTAGAGATACTGGGGTGCAAATGAGCAAATATATATATATATATATATATATATATATATATATGGGGATGAGGTAGTTCGATGGGCTATTTACAGATGGGCTATGTACAGGTGCAGTGATCTGTGAGCTGCTCTGACAGCTGGTGCTTAAAGTTAGTGAGGGAGATATGAGTCTCCAGCTTCAGTGATTTTTGCAGTTTGTTCCAGTCATTGGCAGCAGATGAGCAGATGTAAGGAAAGAAGACCAAAGGAGGAATTGTCTTTGGGGGTGACCAGTGAGATATACCTGCTGGAGCACGTGATACGGGTGGGTGCTGCTATGGTGAACAGTGAGCTGAGATAAGGCGGGGCTTTACCTAGCAAAGACTTGTAGATGACCTGGAGCCAGTGGGTTTGGCGACAAATATGAAGCGAGCCAGCCAACGAGAGCATAAAGGTCGCAGTGGTGGGTAGTATATGGGGCTTTGGTGACAAAACGGATGGCACTGTGATAGACTGCATCCAATTTGCTAAGTAGAGTGTTGGAGGCTATTTTGTAAAGGACATCGCCAAAGTCAAGGATCAGTAGGATAGTCAGTTTTACGAGGGTATGTTTGGCAGCATGAGTGAAGGATGCTTTATTGCGAAATTGGAAGCCGATTATAGATTTAATTTTGGATTGCTTAACGCAAGTCTGGAAGGAGAGTTTACAGTCTAACCAGACACCTAGGTATTTGTAGTTGTCCACATATTCTAAGTCAGAACCGTCCAGAATAGTGATGCTGGAAGGGCGGGCAGGTGCGGGCAGCGATCGGTTGAAGAGCATGCATTTAGTTTTACTTGCATTTAAGAGCAGTTGGAGGCCACGGAAGGAGAGTTGTATGGCATTGAAACTCATCTGGAGGTTAGTTAACACAGTGTCCAAAGAAGGGCCAGAAGAATACAGAATGGTGTCGTCTGCATAGAGGTGGATCAGAGAATCACCAGCAGCAAGAGCGACATCGTTGATGTATACAGAGAAAAGAGCATCGAACCCTGTGGCACCCCCATAGAGACTGCCAGAGGTCCGGACACCAGGCCCTCTGATTTGACTCACTGAACTCTGTCTGAGAAGTAGTTGGTGAACCACGCGAGGCAATCATTTGAGAAACCAAGGCTGTTGAGTCTGCCGATAAGAATGTGATGATTGACAGAGTCGAAAGCCTTGGCCAGGTCGATGAATACGGCTGCACAGTATTGTCTTTTATCGATGGCGGTTATGATTTAGTTTAGGAACTTGAGCGTGGCTGAGGTGCACCCATGACCAGCTCGGAAACCATAGCAGAGAAGGTACGTTGGGATTCGAAATGGTCGGTGGTATGTTTGTTCACTTGGCTTTCAAAGACCTTAGAAAGGCAGGGTAGGATAGATATATTGTAGGTCTGTAACGGTTTGGGTGTAGAGTGTCTCCCCCTTTGAAGAGGGGGATGACCGCGGCAGCTTTCCAATCTTTGGGGATCTCAGAAAGGGAGGTTGAACAGGCAAGCAATAGGTGTTGCAAGACTTGTGGCGGATAATTTTAGAAAGAGAGGGTCCAGATTGTCTAGCCCGGCTGATTTGTAGGGGTCCAGATTTTGCAGCTCTTTCAGAAAATCAGCTATCTGGATTTGGGTGAAGGAGAAATGGGGGAGTTGCTGTGGGGGGTGCAGGGCTGTTGTACCGGGGTAGGGGTAGCCAGGTGGAAAGCATGGCCAGCCATAGAAAAATGCTTTTTGAAATGATCAATTATCGTGGATTTATCAGTGGTGACAGTGTTTCCTAGCCTCAGTGCAGTGGGCAGCTGGGAGGAGGTGTCCCAGAACTTTTGTGCTACAGGTTAGGAAGTGCAGCTCAGTTTCCACCTCATTTTGTGGGCAGTGTGCACATAGCCTGTCTTCTCTTGAGAGCCAGGTCTGCCTACGGCGGCCTTTCTCAATAGGAAGGCTATGCACACTGAGTCTGTACAAAGTCAAACCTTTCCTTAAGTGTGGGTCAGTCACAGTGGTCAGGTATTCTGCCACTGTGGACTCTCTGTTTAGGGCCAAATAGCCTTCTAGTTTGCTCTCGTTGTTTGTTAATTCTTTCCGATGTGTCAAGTAATTATCTTTTTGTTTTCTCATGATTCGTTTGGGTCTAATTGTGTTGCTGTCCTGGGCCTCTGTGGGGTCTGTTTGTGAACAGAGACAGTTTGCTTAGGGGACTCTTCTCCATGTTCATCTCTCTGTAGGTGATGGCTTTGTTATGGAAGGTTTGGGAATCGCTTCCTTTTAGGTGGTTGTAGAATTTAACGTCTCTTTTCTGGATTTTGATAATTAGCAGGTATCGGCCTAATTCTGCTCTGCATGCATTATTTGGTGTTCTACGTTGTACACGGGATATTTTTGCAGAATTCTGCATGCAGAATCTCAATTTGGGGTTTGTCCCATTTGATGAATTCTTGGTTGTTGAGCGGACCCCAGACTTCACAACCGTAAAGAGCAATGGGTTCTATAACTGATTCAAGTATTTTAGCCAAATCCTAATTTGTATGTCGAATTTTATGCTCCTTTCGATGGCATAGAATGCCCTTCTTGCCTTGTGTCTCAGGTCGTTCACAGCTTTGTGGAAGTTACCTGTGCCACTGATGTTTAGGCCAATATATGTATCGTTTTTAGTGTGCTCTAGGGCAATGGTGTCTAGATGGAATTTGTATTTGTGGTCCTGGCGACTGAACCTTTTTTGGAACACCATTATTGGTATTACTGAGATTTACTGTCAGGGCTCAGGTCTGGCAGAATCTGTGCAGAAGATCTAGGTGCTGTTGTAGGTCCTCCTTGGTTGGAGACAGAAACACCAGATCATCAGTAGACATTTGACTTCAGATTCTAGTAGAGTGAGGCCGGGTGCTGCAGACTTTTCTAGTGCCCTCGCCAATTCGTTGACATATATGTTGAAGAGGGTGGGGCTTAAACTGCATCCCTGTCTTACCCCGCGGCCCTGTGGGAAGAAATGTGTGGTTTTTGCCTATTTTAACCGCACACTTGTTTGTGTACATGGATTTTATAATGTTGTATGTTTTTCCCCAAACACCACTTTCCATCAATTTGTATAGCAGACCCTCTTGCCAAATTGAGTTGAAGGCTTTTTTGAAATCAACAAAGCATGAGAAGACTTTGCCTTTGTTTTGGTTTGTTTGTTTGTCAATTAGGGTGTGCAGGGTGAATATGTAGTCTTGTCGTACAATAATTTGGTAAAAGCCAATTTGACATTTGCTCAGTACATTGTTTTCACTGAGGAAATGTACAAGTCTGATGTTAATGAAAATGCAGAGGATTTTCACAAGGCTGCTGTTGACGCATATCCCACGGTAGTTATTGGGGTCAAATTTGTCTCCACTTTTGTGGATTGGGGTGATCAGTCCTTGGTTCCAAATATTGGGGAAGTTGCCAGAGCTAAGGATGATGTTAAAGAGTATAGCCAATTGGAATTTGTTGTCTATATATTTGATAATTTCATTGAGGATACCATCAACACCACAGGCCTTTTTGGGTTGGAGGGTTTTTATTTTGTCCTGTAGTTCATTCAATGTAATTGGAGAATCCAGTGTGTTCTGGTAGTCTTTACCAGTTGATTCTAAGATTTGTATTTGATCATGTATATGTTTCTGCTGTTTGTTCTGTTTGTTCTTTGTTATAGAGCCAAAAAGATTGGAGAAGTGATTTACCCATACAGCTACATTTTGGATAGATACTTCTTCATGTTGTTGTTTGTTTAGTGTTTTCCAATTTTCCCAGAAGTGGTTAGAGCCTATGGATTCTTCAATTACATTGAGCTGATCTCTGAGTGTATTTCTGTATTGTCTAGTGATTCACCATAGTGAAGGCGTAGATTCAGGTTTTCCGGGTCTCTATGTTTTTGGATGGACAGGTTTCTCAATTTCTTTGTAAGGTTTTTGCATTCTTCATCAAACCATCTGTCATTGTGTTTTTTTTTCTTCGATTTTCTATTTGAGATTTTTAGATTTGATAGGGAAGCTGAGAGGTCAAATATATATTTTCTACTGCCAAGTTTAGACCTTCACTGTTACAGTGGAACGTTTTGTCCAGGAAGTTGTCTAAAAGGGATTGAATTTGTTGTTGCCTAATTGTTTTTTGGTAGGTTTCTAAACTACAATATGCCTTAATATTACTCAGTTCCTTTGGCTTTGATGCCTCATGATTGAGTATTGCTCTGTTCAAGTAGACTCTGATTTTGCTGTGGTCTGATAGGGGTGTACGTGGGCTGACTGTGAACGCTCTGAGAGACTCAGGGTTGAGGTCAGTGATAGAGTAGTCTACAGTACTACTGCCAAGAGATGAGCTATAGGTGTACCTACCATTGGAATTCCATCGAACCATACCATTAACTTTGTACATACCCAGCGTGCGACAGAGCTGCAGGAGTTGTGACTTGTTTTTGTTGGTTATGATGTCATAGTTAGGCCTAGGGGGGCATATGGGGGAGGGAATGCTGTCACCTCCAGGCAGGTGTTTGTCCCCCTGTGTGCTGAGGGTGTCAGGTTCTTGTCCAGTTCTGGCATTTAGGTCGCCACAGACCAATACATGTCCCTGGGCCTGGAAATGATTGATTTCCCCCTCCAGGATGGAGAAGCTGTCTTCATTAAAGTATGGGGATTCTAGTGGGGGGATAGAAACTCAGCAAAAAAAATAAACATCCTCTCTCTGTCAACTGCATTTATTTTCAGCGAACTTAACATGTGTAAATATTTGTATGAACATAACAAGATTCAACAACTGAGACATCATAAACTGAACAAGTTCCACAGACATGTGACTAACAGAAATGGAATAATGTGGCCCTGAACAAAGGGGTCAAAATCAAAAGTAACAGTCAGTATCTGGTGTGTCCACCAGCTGCATTAAGTACTGCAGTGCATCTCCTCCTCATGGACTGCACCAGATTTGCCAGTTCTTGCTGTGAGATGTTACCCCACTCTTCCACCAAGGCATCTGCAAGTTCCCGGACATTTCTGGGGGGAATGGCCCTTGACCTCACCCTCCGATCCAACAGGTCCCACATGCTCAATGGGATTAAGATCCGGGCTCTTTGCTGGCCATGGCAGAACACTGACATTCCTGTCTTGCAGGAAAGCACTCACAGAACGAGCAGTATGGCTGGTGGCATTGTCAAGCTCGAGGGTCATCTCAGGATACGCCTGCAGGGAGGGTACCACATGAGGGAGGAGGATGTCTTCCATGTAACGCACAGCGTTGAGATTGCCTGCAAAGACAACAAGCTCAGTCCAATGATGCTGTGACACACTGCCCTAGACCATGACGGACCCTCCACCTCCAAATTGATCCCGCTCCAGAGTACAGGCATCAGTGTAATGTTCATTCCTTCGACTATAAACGCGAATCTGACCATCACCCCTGGTGAGACAAAACCGCGACTCGTCTGTGAGGAGCACTTTTTGCCAGTCCTGTCTGGTCCAGCGACGGTGGGTTTGTGCTCATAGGCGACGTTGCATTTAAGAGCAGTTGGAGGCCACGGAAGGACAGTTGTATGGCATTGAAGATCATCTGGAGGTTAATTAACACATTGTCCAACGAAGGGCCAGAGGTATACAGAATGGTGTCGTCTACGGTCATCCTCCCTTGAAGAGGGGGATGACCGTGGCGGCTTTCTAATCTATACCTAGGTGTCTGGTTAGACTGTAAACTCTCCTTCCAGACTCACATTAAACATCTCCAATCCAAAATTAAATCTATAATCGGCTTCCTATTTCGCAACAAAGCATCCTTCACTCATGCTGCCAAACATACCCTTGTAAAACTGACCATCCTACCGATCCTCGACTTTGGCGATGTCATTTACAAAATAGCCTCCAACACTCTACTCAACAAATTGGATGCAGTCTATCACAGTGCCATCCATTTTGTCACCAAAGTCCCATATACTATCCACCACTGCGACCTGTATGCTCTCGTTGGCTGGCCCTCGCTTCATACTCGTCACTAAACTCACTGGCTCCAGGTCATCTACAAGTCTATGCTAGATAAAACCCTGCCTTATCTCAGCTCACCATAGCAGCACCACCCGTAGCACGCGCTCCAGCACACGCTGGGGGTGACCAATGACTGGAACGAACTGAAATAATCTCTGAAGCTGGAGATTCTTACCTCCCTCACTAGCTTTAAGCACCAGCTGTCAGAGCAGCTCACAGATCACTGCACCTGTACATAGCTCATCTGTACATAGCCCATCCAATCTACCTCATCCCCATACTGTATTTATTTATTTATTTTGCTCCTTTGCACCCCAGTATCTCAACTTGCACATTCATCTTCTGCACACCCTACCATTCCAGTGTTTAATTGCTATATTGTAATTACTTCGCCACCATGGCCTATTTATTGCCTTACCTCTCTTATCCTACCTCATTTGCAGATGCTGTATATAGATTTCTCTACTGTATTATTGATTGTATGTTTGCTTATTCCATGTGTAACTCTGTGTTGTTGTATGTGTCAAACTGCTTTGCTTTATCTTGGCCAGGTAGCAGTTGCAAATGAGAACTTGTTCTCAACTAGCCTACCTGGTTAAATGAAGGTGAAATTTAAAAAAAAAAAAACTACCTGTTTCATACCTGGTAGTTTGGTGGATGGGACTACCAGCTCTCTTTAACCTAGAGGGCAACCAATGCGCCTGTTTCCTCTACACCAGGTTTCTTGTGGGATGACAATGCCTGTATTTGAGATTTCTTTGATGAAGTCCAGGTTCCTGATCTTTAGGCCAAAGGCAGATGACCTCAGGCCTTGGATATTCCAGGATGAGATAGTGAAGGCTTTGTGTTCCATAAAGTGTCCAATGTTGTTGTTCGTGTGGTTTGGCCTCAGGCCAGTAAGTGTGAGCAGAGCCTGCTGAGCATCTGGTACATGCCATTGGGTTGGGTTAGTGTAAGAGTGGGGTTTGGGCCTGTTTGCCCGCTCACGGCCTGGGCGTATGTGTGACTTCCATGTTGAGGCCCTCTTTGCGGGGGTGGGGTGCATGGGATGGGCAGGAGGGGCATAGGTCAGATCTGAGGGGGCCTAAATGGGTTGTGGGCATAGTTGACTAGGGGCGGTGTTGATTGGTTGGGGTCTGGGTGTGTATGGGTCCTCTGTGGGCACTGCTGCCTTGTATAGGTGGACCTGGTCATAGATGCTGTTCAAGTCCAGGGTGGAGTGGTGGGCCAGGAAAACATTTGGTTTTGAGGCACTGTCATGGGAAATACTTGCATTTACCCGCTGTATGGTAGCAGGGTGGAGATAACCACTTGTACATTGGGAAAAGTAGAAGGAGCTTTTTCAATCACTCCCTTCAGTGCTGTGGCAACCCTTTCCTGCTGTGTTCTCAGGTTGTTTGTGCCTGTGTGTAATATTATGTGGCTAGGTGAACCTAGTTGGTCCTCAGACAGAAAGTCTAGGGCACGCTGGGTGTTTGGACACCAGAGTTTAGACACACTGTGTTCGAGAATTTTTTTTCTTTTCTTGTGTATATATTTCCCATTTGAGTCCATAAGGAGTACACTCTGTGTCTTGCGTATGTCCTCAGTGGGTGTGGGGGGGTTGTCAGGAGGGCTATCCGGGTGGCTGACAGGAGGGGTGCTCAGAGGGGGTGAGATCCCTGTGCTTGGGGTTCTTCATTCTTCATGGATCATTGTTACTCTAACTTCCGCGACGCATATAAGGCCCTGCCCCGCCCCCCTTTCGGAAAAGCTGACCACGACTCCATTTTGTTGATCCCTGCCTACAGACAGAAACTAAAACAAGAGGCTCCCACGCTGAGGTCTGTCCAACGCTGGTCCAACCAAGCTGACTCCACACTCCAAGACTGCTTCCATCACGTGGACTGGGAGATGTTTCGTATTGCGTCAGATAACAACATTGACGAATACGCTGATTCGGTGTGCGAGTTCATTAGAACGTGCGTTGAAGATGTCGTTCCCATAGCAACGATTAAAACATTCCCTAACCAGAAACCGTGGATTGATGGCAGCATTCGTGTGAAACTGAAAGCGCGAACCACTGCTTTTAATCAGGGCAAGGTGTCTGGTAACATGACCGAATACAAACAGTGCAGCCATTCCCTCCGCAAGGCTATCAAACTAGCTAAGCGCCAGTACAGAGACAAAGTAGAATCTCAATTCAACGGCTCGGACACAAGAGGCATGTGGCAGGGTCTACAGTCAATCACGGACTACAGGAAGAAATCCAGCCCAGTCACGGACCAGGATGTCTTGCTCCCAGGCAGACTAAATAACTTTTTTGCCCGCTTTGAGGACAATACAGTGCCACTGACACGGCCTGCAACGAAAACATGCGGTCTCTCCTTCACTGCAGCCGAGGTGAGTAAGACATTTAAACGTGTTAACCCTCGCAAGGCTGCAGGCCCAGACGGCATCCCCAGCCGCGCCCTCAGAGCATGCGCAGACCAGCTGGCCGGTGTGTTTACGGACATATTCAATCAATCCCTATACCAGTCTGCTGTTCCCACATGCTTCAAGAGGGCCACCATTGTTCCTGTTCCCAAGAAATCTAAGGTAACTGAGCTAAACGACTACCGCCCCGTAGCACTCACATCCGTCATCATGAAGTGCTTTGAGAGACTAGTCAAGGACCATATCACCTCCACCCTACCTGACACCCTAGACCCACTCCAATTTGCTTACCGCCCAAATAGGTCCACAGACGATGCAATCTCAACCACACTGCACACTGCCCTAACCCATCTGGACAAGAGGAATACCTATGTGAGAATGCTGTTCATCGACTACAGCTCGGCATTCAACACCATAGTACCCTCCAAGCTCGTCATCAAGCTCGAGACCCTGGGTCTCGACCCCGCCCTGTGCAACTGGGTACTGGACTTCCTGACGGGCCTCCCCCAGGTGGTGAGGGTAGGCAACAACATCTCCTCCCCGCTGATCCTCAACACTGGGGTCCCACAAGGGTGCGTTCTGAGCCCTCTCCTGTACTCCCTGTTCACCCACGACTGCGTGGCCACGCACGCCTCCAACTCAATCATCAAGTTTGCGGACGACACAACAGTGGTAGGCTTGATTACCAACAACGACGAGACGGCCTACAGGGAGGAGGTGAGGGCCCTCGGAGTGTGGTGTCAGGAAAATAACCTCACACTCAACGTCAACAAAACTAAGGAGATGATTGTGGACTTCAGGAAACAGCAGAGGGAACACCCCCCTATCCACATCGATGGAACAGTAGTGGAGAGGGTAGCAAGTTTTAAGTTCCTCGGCATACACATCACAGACAAACTGAATTGGTCCACTCACACAGACAGCATCGTGAAGAAGGCGCGGCAGCGCCTCTTCAACCTCAGGAGGCTGAAGAAATTCGGCTTGTCACCAAAAGCACTCACAAACTTCTACAGATGCACAATCGAGAGCATCCTGGCGGGCTGTATCACCGCCTGGTATGGCAACTGCACCGCCCTCAACCGTAAGGCTCTCCAGAGGGTAGTGAGGTCTGCACAACGCATCACCGGGGGCAAACTACCTGCCCTCCAGGACACCTACACCACCCGATGTCACAGGAAGGCCATAAAGATCATCAAGGACATCAACCACCCGAGCCACTGCCTGTTCACCCCGCTATCATCCAGAAGGCGAGGTCAGTACAGGTGCATCAAAGCTGGGACCGAGAGACTGAAAAACAGCTTCTATCTCAAGGCCATCAGACTGTTAAACAGCCACCACTAACACTGAGTGGCTGCTGCCAACACACTGACACTGACTCAACTCCAGCCACTTTAATAATGGGAATTGATGGGAAATGATGTAAATATATCACTAGCCACTTTAAACAATGCTACCTTATATAATGTTACTTACCCTACATTATTCATCTCATATGCATACGTATATACTGTACTCTATATCATCGACTGTATCCTTATGTAATACATGTATCACTAGCCACTTTAAACTATGCCACTTTGTTTACATACTCATCTCATTTGTACATACTGTACTCGATACCATCTACTGTATCTTGCCTATGCTGCTCTGTACCATCACTCATTCATATATCCTTATGTACATATTCTTTATCCCCTTACACTGTGTACAAGACAGTAGTTTTGGAATTGTTAGTTAGATTACTTGTTATTACTGCATTGTCGGAACTAGAAGCACAAGCATTTCGCTACACTCGCATTAACATCTGCTAACCATGTGTATGTGACAAATAAAATTTGATTTGATTCATTTGTCTGCTGTGATGTCGACGCTATGGTCAGGGCCTGGTGTGGACTATTCTGCTGTGGTTTTGAGACTTTTGTCGGGAGCTGAGGTGGGCTGTTCTGCTGGCTTCTCTGCAGGGGTGGCCACATCTCTAGTGGGTTGATCTGTCACACGCCATCCCTCTCACCCTCTCCTCCAGCAGTCTGATCCTTTCCTCTAGTGCTCTGTTCTTCTCCTGCTCTTGCTTTTTATATTGAAGTTCTCTCACCACAGTCCAGAGTGCAGATACGTCTCTCTCCACCTCCTGCTCTCCGGGTCTGGTTAAGGTGGTGTTGTTGTGCTAGACTGTTGTCTGGGTCTATGCTGACTGGAGTGTATTCACCTGCTGTTCCATTTCCACCTGCCTTACCTCCAGCTGGGTAAATGTATCCTTAATTTCAATGAGGGGGTAGTACTGTGCTGGGAGGTTGACTTTCCGCTTGGGGTTGCTCGTCTGTGGCGTTATATAATGAAGAGGTCTGGTCTGACCCGCTCGGGGTGGGGGTATCTTTCTCAAAGGAGAGCTTCTCCTGCTGGACTAATTCTTTGATTAGGTGAAAGTCCAGCTGAAACTGTTTGTTGTTGCCCTGTACCATTACTGTTCCAGACCTATAGAGATTTATATTAGCTGACTCAGAGTCCTCGTTGTCTAGTATCCTGAGTTTTCAACCCTCGTTAACACCCCTCCTTTTAACAGAGTAGTGGGCTAATATAGCACTGTGCCATGCCAGGGGGTGGTTTGTGTGGAAGATGAGGTTGCTGATGTTCCCATTTTTATAATAGTCAGCAAAAAGTGTCTCTTGATTTTCCATAAGGAGCTTCATTTTGTGATCTTTTCTTGCCTTATCATTCTTTATATACACAGGGTACTGTATTTTCATTACCTCTGAACAGCAGGAGGCAGCTTCTAAGGCCTTTCCATTTGGTTTGAGTAGACTGTGTGACTCTCCTGCCATTGTTGGGCTGAAGGACTTTGACACCTCTCACTTGACTGACACGTCAGTGCTACTTGAAGTTGTATCAAGCTTGGCAGCCTTAATTTAGTATTCAGTCCTTATAAAGTAATTGAATGTATTTTTCTTCTTGGCTTTTGGAAATAAAATAGAGCTTCAGACTAAACATTACTCACTCAGTACCAGGTTGGATGGTGTTTTCAGGTTTCTGTTGTTTTCCAGAGCATTTGCTGTAAAGTGTTGGAATAATCATCTTTGGTAGTTGTAATCCTTCCAGGTGATTCAGTAATTCCGCCCCAAACCAGGTTGTAGGTTTTGAATTTTGATTTGGAGTGAAGGTTATGTGGTAACGTGTCTAGACTTGACAGTTCATGCAGCTTTTGTACTCTGATAATGGAGTTGTGATCATGAAATTCCGAACACGCCTTGTGTCTCCATTTAAATGTGTCCACATTGTGTCTGTTCCCGGACTATATTCAAATTAAATTCTACAAACAATGGAATAGGCAAAATACAACAACACAACAGTAGTTGATGACAGAAGCTAACTTCTGTTGCAAAGTAACCAGCAAACCTCTATCTAGCCAGCAAGCTAGCATAGCACACAATTCTAAAGGGACTGCAAACGAGTTAGCATAAAATTGTTTTAGTTACCACAAAAAACAGATTTTCTAAATATTAGCACTTCCTAAAGTGGTCAGACAGATCTAGACGCAAAGCAAGTTTTGTGCTTCTAGACCCATCTTTTCTTGTCTACACGACTACTGTTGCAAATGGTGTACTAAATTTCCTACATTCTACAAACTTTATTCGTGCATGACATTGTAATTCTGTATATTTGGATGCAACCTGTATGTGGAAGGATAAATGTGATCTTCCCAGCCAAATCTGAGCAGGGTAACGTTAGGTGCACATGCTAGCTATCTCTGTGGTGTACCACATGGAACGCAGCATTTCTCCCAAAGACTTGGTCAAATTTGCAGTTGTTGGTAAACTAAGAAAGTAGTGTTAGGACAGAAAACACGCCTGTTCATTTTGAGGTACTTTTATTTATTTGTTTGTAACCCCAAAATCAATTCCTAATATCTTAAACTAGAATTGTGTATACAAATCACACGTCCAATACAAAGAAACAAGCTTTTATTCTCTCAGATTCAGTCCTGGTTCAAATACATTTGTAAAATACTTTCATGCATTAAGTGCACATTTTAAGTTTGCACTTTTAAAACAGGCTCCAATGTACCTGGCAGACTACAAAGTCAATCAAGTACTTGACCGAGCGCTGTTTTGTAGTATTACAAAACTGTTAACTTAGGATACCTTTGGCAAGTAGGGATAGAGTTAGAATCTGGGCATGGGGATCTGGGGGGAGTAGTCAGTCAGCAGAGAGACCATCAGACCCTGCAGAGATGGAGAGCAATAAAGAATTAAAGAAAGAGAGCATGAGGCACAAATAAAAGAAGAGAAAGAAAGAATCTCTCCTTGAGAATAAAGAGGCACAATTTGAATGGGGTGAGGGCCATAAAACTGAACTCATGAGGCCACAGTGGCTGGTGGGTCTGTGTACCCACATCCATATTACATATATTTTTTAAATGATTTAACCTTTATTTAAATAGGCAAGTAAGTTAAGAACAAATTCTTATTTCCAATGACGGCCTACCAGGGAACAGTAGTGCCCTTGAACGACAGACTTTTACCTTGTCAGCTCGGGGATTCAATTCAGCAACCTTTCGGTTACTGGCCCAACGCTCTAACCACTAGAATACCTGCTGCCCCTATATCCACAAATGCAGTCAGAGCAGACCCTAGCCTTTTGGGGGCCTAAGTAATTTTTTGTTGGGGTGACACAACAACCACATTTCGAAATTGCATCTCGTTTATTCTACTATTCTAACTCTCAACAGTAAGTTGAGACCCCGACTGAATTCCTAAAAAGGCAATTTTAACTTCATTCAAATACTACTAGTAGTCCACATTTAACTATATATTGTTACTGTACACAGCTTTGTTTACCATGATGGTCCACTTCCTGTTCTCAGCCTCAGGGAAGACAAGTGAGCGAGGGGAGTAGAACACCTGGTCGTCCACCTCTTCTTGTTTCCGTGGGAGACAGTGAAGGAAGGTCCAGTCTGGCTTTGCCACACTTCCTGTCTGGGGTGGACATAACCAGGAGACATGATGATTGAGTCATCAGGCACATACATGAAGGGGTTAGAGGTAGGGGGGCTGCCTGGGGGAGGGTTAGTATTCAGCAAGAGAATACTCATCAATTCATTCACTTTGAGTCTACTGTTGTATGTACCTGCATGGTGATCTGGTAGCCAAGGAAGTCCTTGATCCTCTGTTTCTTTTCCTCCTCCTGGCCCATGCTGACCCAGGTGTCTGTCACCAGGACGTTACTGCCTCGAGCTGCCTCCACTGGGTCAGAGGTCAGGAGAAACTGGGTCCCATGCTGACACACAGCAGACAAAATGAAGGACATTGTGCTATTGGTATTGACACCATTAGTATCGATCAGAATAATAATAACCAGGTAATACAATCCTAATAAAGAGTCTGACGCCATAAGTCTAGAAATTCTCACCTGTTTGGAGAGTCTCTGTGCCTCCTGAATGATGCTGCTGTCTGGGTCATAACCCTGAGAGGGAGGCAGGGCAGCATGATGGGGTTAGTTAGAGCTCAACTACCAGTACTATACATAGTGATGAGGTTAGTTAGAGCTCAACTACCAGTACTATAGAGTGATGGGGTTAGTTAGAGCTCAACTACCAGTACTATACAGAGTAATGTGGTTAGTTAGAGCTCAACTACCAGTACTATACAGAGTAATGTGGTTAGTTAGAGCTCAACTACCAGTACTATACAGAGTGATGAGGTTAATTAGAGCTCAACTACCAGTACTATACAGTGATGAGGTTAGTTAGAGCTCAACTACCAGTACTATACAGAGTGATGAGGTTAGTTAGAGCTCAACTACCAGTACTATACAGAGTGATGAGGTTAGTTAGAGCTCAACTACCAGTACTATACAGAGTGATGAGGTTAGTTAGAGCTCAACTACCAGTACTATACAGAGTGATGAGGTTAGTTAGAGCTCAACTACCAGTACTATACAGAGTGATGAGGTTAGTTAGAGCTCAACTACCAGTACTATACAGAGTGATGGGGTTAGTTAGAGCTCAACTACCAGTACTATACAGAGTGATGAGGTTAGTTAGAGCTCAACTACCAGTACTATACAGAGTGATGGGGTTAGTTAGAGCTCAACTACCAGTACTATACAGAGTGATGAGGTTAGTTAGAGCTCAACTACCAGTACTATACAGAGTGATGGGGTTAGTTAGAGCTCAACTACCAGTACTATACAGTGATGAGGTTAGTTAGAGCTCAACTACCAGTACTATACAGAGTGATGAGGTTAGTTAGAGCTCAACTACCAGTACTATACAGTGATGAGGTTAGTTAGAGCTCAACTACCAGTACTATGCAGTGATGAGGTTAGTTAGAGCTCAACTACCAGTACTATACAGAGTGATGGGGTTAGTTAGAGCTCAACTACCAGTACTATACAGAGTGATGAGGTTAATTAGAGCTCAACTACCAGTACTATACAGTGATGAGGTTAGTTAGAGCTCAACTACCAGTACTATACAGAGTGATGAGGTTAGTTAGAGCTCAACTACCAGTACTATACAGAGTGATGAGGTTAGTTAGAGCTCAACTACCAGTACTATACAGAGTGATGAGGTTAGAGCTCAACTACCAGTACTATACAGAGTGATGAGGTTAGTTAGAGCTCAACTACCAGTACTATACAGAGTGATGAGGTTAGTTAGAGCTCAACTACCAGTACTATACAGAGTGATGGGGTTAGTTAGAGCTCAACTACCAGTACTATACAGAGTAATGTGGTTAGTTAGAGCTCAACTACCAGTACTATACAGAGTGATGAGGTTAGTTAGAGCTCAACTACCAGTACTATACAGAGTGATGAGGTTAGTTAGAGCTCAACTACCAGTACTATACAGAGTAATGTGGTTAGTTAGAGCTCAACTACCAGTACTATACAGAGTGATGAGGTTAGTTAGAGCTCAACTACCAGTACTATACAGAGTAATGAGGTTAGTTAGAGCTCAACTACCAGTACTATACAGTGATGGGGTTAGTTAGAGCTCAACTACCAGTACTATACAGGTCATAACCCTGAGAGTGAAGTTACAGAGAGCCCCAGTACATGTCACGGGCCACTAAAAATAAACTGCTATATAAAGGAGGAAAAGGGAGCGATGGGTAGGGGAGAATGTGGACCTTGGGCGTGGCGACTCTAAGATGGACACCCAGTTTGGCTGCGGTCATCATGAAGGAGTGCAGCACGTTGTTTCCATCTCCGATCCAGCTTATAGTCAGCCCACTCAACGAACCATAATGCTCCTGTAAAACACAGAGCGGCGCCACTTTGAATCTGGCACAGTCGGAAAAGGCTATACAGACACTCATAACCTGCAAAACGGTATTTACAGAATTGGTTAGGGTTGGGGTTAAAGGGCCAATGCAGTTGTTTTTATCTCAATATCAAATCATTTCTGGGTAATAATTAAGTACCTTACTGTGATTTTTTTAATTAATTAAAATGGTAAAAAAATAAAACTACAATAGCTTAGTAAATGGCAATTTCTCAACCAAGAATTTTGTTAGGACTCTCTGGAAGTGGTCTTAGTGGGGAGGGGAAAACTGAAAAGGTGCTGTTATTGACAGAGGTTCTTATTTGTCTATGAACTAATTTACAGCATGGTGATGTCACCATGGTAGGCCAAAACTCCATCCCAACAAAACAGGCAGACATTTCAGATGGTCTTTTCAAACAGTTCTTACACTAAAAGGACATTATCATCATTTTCACAATATTATTCCAAAATCAGAGTGGAAATATATACAAAAGAAATATAAAACGCAACATGCAACAATTTTACTGAGTTACAATTCATATAAGGAAATCAGTCAATTGAAATACATTCATTTGGTCCTAACCCCAGCTGCCAAACTAACCCTGATTCAGATGACAATCCAACCCATGCTAGATTACGGAGACATAATTTATAGATCGGCAGGTAAGGGTGCTCTCGAGCAGCATGATGTTCTTTACCATTCGGCCATCAGATTTGCCACCAATGCTCCTTATAGGACACTTCACTGCACTCTATAGTCCTCTGTAAACTGGTCATCTCTGTATACCCACTGCAAGACCCACTGGTTGATGCTTATTTACCCTCTTAGGCCTCACTCCCCCCTATCTGAGATATCTACTGCAAACCTCATCCTCCACATACAACACCCGTTCACTTCCCCTATCTGAGATATCTACTGCAAACCTCATCCTCCACATACAACACCCGTTCACTTCCCCCTATCTGAGATATCTACTGCAAACCTCATCCTCCACATACAACACCCGTTCACTTCCCCTATCTGAGATATCTACTGCAGCCCTCATCCTCCACATACAACACCCGTTCACTTCCCCCTATCTGAGATATCTACTGCAAACCTCATCCTCCACATACAACACCCGTTCACTTCCCCTATCTGAGATATCTACTGCAGCCCTCATCCTCCACATACAACACCCGTTCACTTCCCCTATCTGAGATATCTACTGCAAACCTCATCCTCCACATACAACACCCGTTCACTCCCCCTATCTGAGATATCTACTGCAGCCCTCATCCTCCACATACAACACCCGTTCACTCCCCCCTATCTGAGATATCTACTGCAAACCTCATCCTCCACATACAACACCCGTTCTGCCAGTCACATTCTGTTAAAGGTCTCCAAAGCACACACATCCCTGGGTCGCTCCTCTTTTCAGTTCGCTGCAGCTAGCGACTGGAACGAGCTGCAGTAAACACTCAAACTGGACAGTTTTATCTCAATCTCTTCATTCAAAGACTCAATCATGGACACTCTGACAGTTTTGGCTGCTGTGTGCGATTGTTGTCTCTACCTTGTTGACAATTGTGCTGTTGACTCCGCCCAATAATGTTTTGTGCTGCTACCATGTTGTGTTGCTACCATGTTGTTGTCATGTTGTGTTGCTACCATGCTGTGTTGTCATGTTGCTGCCTTGCTATGTTGTTGTCTTAGTTCTCGCTTCACGTAGTGTTGTCTCTCTTGTTGTGATGTGTGTTTTGTTCTATATTTATATTGTATTTATTATTTATTTAAATTCCCAGGTCCCCGCAGGAGGCCTTTTGGTAGGCCGTCATTCTAAATAAGAATTTGTTCTTAACTGACTTGCATAGTTAAGGTTAGGGTCAGTTTTTGTTTTACAGGTCAGGAGTGTCCTTATAGCTTCGCCCGTCTATATCTGATACCTTGTTCAGGGATGTAAACTGCTGAGGGCCCAAAAAGGTGACACTTTTTCTGTGCACTGAAACATGCAAAAAAATCCCTGCTAGGGGGAAATGCAGGTTAACTAATTAAACAACAAAGAATAAGATCTACATGATCAGTCTCTGTGTGAAAAATAAAAAGTGGTTAATGTGAACCTAACTCACAGCTAAACATTTTAAAGAAAGCAATCCAATGTTATTTGTTGCCTACTTTACTGCAAATGACACAAGTCTTGAGAAAAAAACAGTACACTAATATTGCAGTTAGCCATGACAGCCTTTATAATAGAAGGCTTGTGACCACACACATCTAAATATTGCACTTGGGGAAAAATTGAATGAAACTAACAGCCATTCTGTTTGCTCTATTATTGTGGCCACTATAATAGACATTGATCAAGTGCACAAGGCTACGTGTGCAAAAACAATGTTCACAGAGTAAAACATTAAATAATCCCCCCTCAGGGGCCTCCCGGGTGGAGGGCCCATGGGGTGGCGTTGTCCGGGTAAGGGAGGGTTTGGCCGGCAGGGATATCCTTGTCTCATCGCGCACTAGCGACTCCCGTGCGGGCCAGGCGCAGTGCACGCTGACCAGGTGGCCAGGTGTAAATGTTTCCTCTGACACATTGGTGTGGCTGGCTTCCGGGTTGGATGGGCATTGTGTCAAGAAGCAGTGGGGCTTGGTTGAGTTGTGTTTCGGAGGATGCACGGCTCTCAACCTTTGCCTCTCCCAAGTCTGTACAGGAGTTGCAACGATGAGACAAGACTGTAACTACCAATTGGATATCATGAAATTGGGGTGAAAAAAATAGGTAAATTATAAAAATAATCCCCCATCACTCACACACGTTACTGTCAAGTTCAACACAACAAATACAATATCTTTGGGCTACACTGCACATTATTACATTGTACACTTTCTGCCTGTGGACATCTGTTCTACAATGTGCCAGCAGAGCATGATACCCTTTGTTGGCATAATTGATCTCTTTCAGGCAGAGAACACCTGACATAACCCTTTTCATGCACTGTATTGAAAAAGTGAGAAAGGGGGAAAGTGTGGTGTTCCTTTCACCTCTATAGTGGCATCCAGTTTAAACCAGGCTCAGCTCCAGCTACACTTGATCCCTGAATCCACTTGTTTAACATGCAACACCTCATTTTCACAAAATTTTCTCATTCTGAAAATGAACCACATACTGTAGAAAAAACATTAGTTCACAGATTGTAGTTAGTTCGTTAGCTAGCTAGTTAACATTTCACACAGATTGTGTGACGACCCTCCCACTCTGTCTGCCGTATTCTCTCTTTGTGGTTTCCTTATTAGGATGCTGGTGGGCGGAGTTGGGAGGGTCGTCAGCTACATGGGAAACACCTGGGCCCGGTGTCTCCCAGGATAAATACACCACTTCCCCATTCATGGAGGAGACTCTCTCCATGCAGACACCTTTATAGATTTAGTTGTGTTTCATGGTGTTTTTTTTGGTTGTTTGCTTTAGGACCTTTCAACACCCTGCATTATCACATTCATGCATGCAAAACACTCACTTACACTACTGATTACACACACCATTGTATATTATACTTATTTAATAAATATATATTTTATTTAAATAAGTAACTAAGTATAATATACAATGGTTATAACTTGAGGAACGGCAAGGAGTCGTATACCTGTTAATACTATAGCGAATTGGTTAGGTTACTAACGTTAGCTCATCTGATGATGTAACGTTAGCTGTCTGACTTTATGAGCCAGCTAATTTTCACACCATAAACTCAATTATTTGATCAGTTAAGTTGGCTAATGTTGCTCAACATTTCTCTGGCTAGCTAACGGAGAATTTGATCCAACTAGCAAGATGCTTAACAATGATAACAATACTTGTTCCACCACACTTTCTCCCTCACCTCAAACTTTTCAAATGCCAGTTGTTTTTCGGTTACAGCTCATGAAGTACGCTTCACCTTCTCATCCCGTCTCCGTGGTCAGGCGTCTCACCTACTTTACCTCGTCGGTATTGTTCAGGGGATGCGCTGCTGTACTGGCAAACTGCCTTTCCTCTCTCTGCTCTTTCCAGAGGCGCACTGATGCTGTAACTAGTGAATTGGTTGTCTCTTCTCTCTTCAACCGCGTCCTGCATTCTGCTGTTATGTGAACAATTGGCTGAGCCTTGGATCCAGCCAGTATTGCTCCAAACACGGATCACTCTTTTGCATCCAGCCAGTAGTCATCCAAAGCCCCCCCTCGGATCTACACAAATCCCGTAGGTCACCTATTTTGGATTGAAAACTGTGAATTTCACCGAAAGGTGAGTAGTTTGCATCCCTGTTTGTTAGGCTTAAGTACCTGCAGGGTGAGGAAGTCAGCGAGGATCTGGATGGGGTGGTAGAGGTCAGACAGGCCGTTGATGATGGGGATGGAGGCATCCTTCACCAGCTCCTCCAGAGTAGTGTGGCTGTTCACCCGTGCCAGGACTATGTCTGACAGCCCAGAGAGAACCCTGCACACACACACACACTATAAAGTTTGATTCCAATGGTGATGATAGCCTGGTGTAGTCAAGGAGCAAAAAGTTGGCCATTGCTGTGGCCTTGGCTGACCGACTGACCTGGCTGTGTCTGTGCTGCTCTCGTTCACTCCCAGGTGGATGTCCTGAGACGTGAGGAAACAGGGGTGTCCTCCCAGCAGAGAAAAACCTGCAGGAAGTACACATGATAACGGGCTTATTCAAACACACTAAATGTTACTATTGCTGATAGAAAGTAATTGCATATTCCACATGGAAGACAGTTGTGTCCATGCATCATGCATTTCTATCTGCAATGCAATGTTCCTCTTTACAAAACAGGGGAAAACTATGTGGTTGAGATAGATAAAAATGTGAGGATAGCAAGATGAAATAGTAGGGAGAAGTGAGTCTGAGTTAGATTTTTGCCACATGGAGGGAGTGTCTTTTCAGCAGTTTCATTGTGTTCTGCATTAGTCCTGATTCCTGACCCATTCAGAGTTGTGACCCCATGAAAGAGTGCAACTGAACTTTCCAATGCACCCACACATTTAAAATCACAGCACAAAAGCTATGTGGGAACTTGTATTTGCTGTATCTTAAATATCCACAATGATGTAAGAGGCTTTTGAAATGACTTTTAATTGAACCACTCCCTAAGTGATTGCATGACCCAACATGAGTGGCGGAGCTATTTTGGTATTTCTCTACTCCAAAAGCGTAGATAGACCATACCCTGACACAAATGTAACTCACACCTGTTTCTGTGGACATTCTAGTTCTGGTGCTCCTCTTCTCAAATATCATGGCAATTGACTTCCCTTGAAGAAGAGGAAGGTACTGCAAATAGAAGTGACCGTTATTTCACTTGAACCAGATCGGCATTGCATTATAAATCTTCCATTTGAAATTAAAACTTCTGTTAGTGACATGGATCCTCACTGTACCTGTTTTTCATGTTTGATCCTGTGTTTTAGGTCACCTGACACCCATAGAAGATGTTTGATCTCATCTGAGCTGAAATCTTTTAAAGTCAGGAAACTGCGACCCTTGAGGTTGACCGGACCCAGAGCTAGTGCTCCAATGCTGCAAATGACAAGAGGATGAAAAATAGACAGACTCCCCATTCAAAAATGTGCATTTACAAGTCTCAAAAACACGACAACAAATACTGTGACACTCTGAATGTTAAACGATGGAAATAGACTGTACTGTAAACTACTTTGCTTGACAGCTGAGCTCACTTTTGACACTTTGCCAATTAATCCGCGTGCTAGCTAGCCAACGTTTCTGACTAACGTTACTTCTCTTACCTAAAATTCCTCGCATGGATGCTTTGGAGAGTCTTCAGTCCGTAGAACACTGAATTCTTCATGGCAAGTATTTTTGTTGTCATGACAGATTAAACTACTATAATTTTATAAATCGATATCTGAAAGAAAATAAAATGTAATGAAAAAAGTGAAAACAGCATGTGTGTGTTGTTGCCTGCATCCACTAGAGTGGGTGGGGTTTCGTCTCACCAAATATCGCACATAGATTGGGTAGGTTAACTTTTTTTCTTCTCCGGAATTGTGCTGATTACTGTCCGATGTGGGGCGCTCCTCCTTCACCGTTTTTGCCCACTCACGTCACTACGTGTTTGGTGTGAACCACAACGTGAGCAGCAATAATGGAATCGGCGGTTCGCTTTCAAAATAAAAGTCCGACTTGAAATTGATGCAAGCGAATGAAAATAGTGGAATCATGCCACAATTGGACTAGACTAGGTAATGCTAAACAAGGTTGGAATGTTGTTATACAAATTAAACTAAATACAATAATGAGTTAATTTGACCCACCAAGTCGCACTGTGGATGTATAGACTTCAGAATTGCATTTGGAGCATAAAGTGGGGAGAACAAGTATTTGATACACTGCCGATTTTGCAGGTTTTCCTTCTCACAAAGCATGTAGAGGTCTGTAATTTTATCATAGGTACACTTCAACTGTGAGAGACGGAATCTAAAACAAAAATCCAGAAAATCACATTGTATGATTTTTAAGTAATTAATTAGCATTTTATTGCATGACAGAAGTATTTGATCACCTACCAACCAGTAAGAATTCCGGCTCTCACAGACCTGTTAGTTTTTCTATAAGAAGCCCTCCTGCTCTCCACTCATTACCTGTATTAACTGCACCTGTTTGAACTCGTTACCTGTATAAAAGACACCTGTCCATACACTCAATCAAACGGACTCTCTCACAGTTGAAGTGTAACTATGATACAAATTACAGACCTCTACATGCTTTGTAAGTAGGAAAACCTGCAAAATCGGCAGTGTATCAAATACTTGTTCTCCCCAATATACTTATATTGTCAAAGACCCCAGACTATTTGCATTGTGTGGCCCCCCAACCCCTTTTACGCTGCTGCTACTCTCTGTTTATCTCATATACATAGTCACTTTAACTATACATTCATGTACATACTACATCAATTAGCCTGACCAACCAGTGCTCCCGTACAGTAGCTAACAGGGCTATCTGCATTGTGTCCCACCCACCACCCGCCAATCCCTCTTTTACACTTCTGCTACTCTCTGTTCATCATATATGCATAGTCACTTTAACCATATCTACATGTACATCACATATGTCAGAGTCAAGGCCCGCGGGCCACATCCGGCCCGCAAGAAGGTTTTTTACGGCCCCTGGGATGATCTTGATTTATTATTAGAACCGGCCCGCAGCAAGCCGGCAGCCCGCAGATCTTTTACACGCACCAATACTACATTTCCCACAATGCAAAGGTGACGCACCGAGCAGTAGGCTGCTTCATTTCAATATTTATTGGCACAGCAGTCGTCAGCATCACAGTAAAATTAACTTTCAGATACCCATCAAAAATGGCAAAACGGAAGGTGGATACTGAGAACCGGGGGTTTCAAACAAGGTGGGAGTCGGAGTATATGTTCACGAAGGTAGCTGGAAAACCTGTGTGTCTTCTGTGTGGAGAAAGTGTGGCGGTACTGAAAGAGTATAATCTGAGACGACATTATGAAACGAAACACGCGGACAAAAACAAGAATATGGACATGGAACAAAGGCTACAAAAGGCAGAGGAATTAAAACGAGGCCTCAAATCTCGACAGGCTCTGTTCAAAAAAGCCAAATCACAAGGCCAGGCTGCTGTCAAGGCCAGTTTTATTTTGGCAGAAGAGATCGCTAAATCAGCCCGGCCATTTACGGAGGGGGATTTCATCAAAAACTGCATGATTAAAGTTTGTGACGAAGTTTGCCCAGAAAAAAGGCAACTCTTTTTAAATGTGAGTCTGAGCAGAAACACCATTGCCGAGAGAGTAGACCAGTTGTCCATCAATCTAAAAGAGCAGCTTGTGAAAAAGGGAAAAGATTTTATTGCATATTCCTTGGCTGTGGATGAGAGCACCGACATTTCTGACATTGCCCAGTTGTCAATTTTCATCCGCGGAGTGGACTCCAACCTAAGCGTGACAGAGGAGTTTTTGGCTTTACGTCCTATGCATGGCACAACTACGGGGCATGATTTGTATGAAGAGGTGTCAAGATGTGTAAATGAGATGGAGCTGCCTTGGGAAAAACTCGTGGGTTTGACAACCGACGGAGCACCTGCGATGTGTGGACACAGGAGCGGACTGGTGGCGAAGATACGGGAAAAGATGCAAGAGGAAAACGCGACAGGTGAGCTGACAGCTTATCATTGTATCATACACCAGGAAGCGTTGTGCGGTAAAGCCTTGAAAATGGAGCATGTAATGAGCATCATCACGCGCACAGTTAACTTTATCAGAGCCAAAGGTTTGAATCACCGCCAGTTCAAGGCATTTCTGCCGGAGTTAGAAACGGAGCATGGTGATTTGCCTTATCACACAGAGGTGCGATGGCTAAGCCAGGGAAAGGTGCTTCAAAGATGTTTCGAGCTTCGTGAGGAGATTTGTCTGTTCTTGGACAGCAAAGGGAAAGACACAACACAACTCCGAGACGAAATGTTTCTGTGTGAAATGGCTTTTCTGTGTGACATTACGAGTCATCTGAATGCAATAAACTTGCAGCTGCAGGGTCGGGATCGTGTCATCTCTGATATGTACAGTACAGTGAAGGCATTTAAAACCAAACTGACTCTGTGGGAGACGCAGATGCGGAAAGAAAATTTGAGCCACTTTCCCAGCTGCCAGACCATGAAAGAGAAGCTCTCTACCAGTGCGTTCCCGAGCACACAGTTGGCTGATAAAATAGGTATGCTTGCCGCTGACTTTCGACGCCGATTTGCTGACTTTGAAGCACAAAAAAGCAGGTTGGAACTGCTCGGTAACCCATTTGCTGTTGACGTGGAAAGCTCACCACCAAACCTCCAAATGGAGTTGATTGACCTCCAATGCAATGATGCACTGAGGGCAAAATATGCGGCTGCGCATCCAGGCTGCTCAAACGTTGTCTATGTTTGGCAGCACATACCTGTGTGAACAACTGTTTTCTTTGATGAACCTGAACAAAACATCACACAGAAGTCGACTTACTGCTGAACACCTCCACTCAATTCTGAGGATTTCTTCAGCTCAGAGCCTTACCCCGAACATTGATGAACTTGTGGAAAAGATGGGACACCACCAAGTATCACCCTCAACCTCAAACAAGTGAACATTACTGTGCAATCACATATTTAGAGTTTTTACTCAGTTCAAGTTTAAAAGTTAAAATTTAATATTTGTTTTCACTGCATGTTACTTCTCCTTAAACAAAGTGTTGTTTTTGATTAATAGATTTTTGCACTTTATTTTTTTGTATTTCAATCCAATTATATTTTAAAAATATTTCAGTTGAGTGGATGATAGAAAATTGCTATTATTGTTTTTTCTTTGAAGTAAATTTAGCCCACTTTTGCTAAAATAGAAAATATAGTCTACTGATGGTGCCTTGAATACCGGTTTCTTTCATTTAATGTTCATGTTATGGGGATATTTATATAAAGGAAATTTGTCTTTTGTGTCTGTTGAAAATTAAAGATTACTGACAGAGCCATAAGAAAATATTGCTTTATTTATCTGATCATATTGTAATATATTTGTTAGGTTTTCAGTAGGTTCAATTAGGTTCACTAGACTATATGCGTCATTTAAAAATTTTTCAATGAACATTCGAACAGTCCGGCCCTCGTCTTGTAGCTGATTTTTTTATTTGGCCCTCCGTCCATTTGACTTTGACACCCCTGATGTACATACTACCTCAATCAGCCTGACTAAATGGTGTCTGTATGTAGCCTCGCTACTTTTATAGCCTCTCTACTGTATATAGCCTGTCTTTTTACTGTTGTTTTATTTCTTTACTTACCTATTGTTTACCTAATACCTTTTTTTGCACTATTGATTAGAGCCTTTAAGTAAGCATTTCACTGTACACCTGTTGTATTCAGCGCATGTGACAAATAAACTTTGATTTGATATTGCAATCTACAGAATTACTTATAGATCTTGGGTCCATGAAATGGGGTATCAGCCTCCTCAGTGACACCTACAGAACACAACTGTCCCACAATAAGTGGTACGATGCTAATATTTGTGAAAACTCGTCACAGTTGTGTTCAGTGAGTGTCTGGTCACATGAAAACATACTACTGTTTACTATAGAATTCTACTGTACTTACTATAGAATTCTACTGTACTTACTATAGAATTCTACTGTACTTACTATAGAATTCTACTGTAGTTACAATAGAATTCTACTGTACTTACTATAGAATTCTACTGTAGTTACAATAGAATTCTATAGCAAACTGTAGTATACTATACTACACACTGTAGTATCACTTGATCATGTGTAGTACGTACCAGAGAATGTTGTAGTATACTGTAGAATACTATAGTAAATACATTGTATTATCCCCCCCTATAGTATTATCCCCCCCAAAAACACTGAAGTAAATACTACAGTAATGTCCGCAAAAACACAACACTTTTTTTAACTATACTAAATACTACAGTTTTCATTTCCATATACCCTGCCCATTCCCCTCCCCCATACTGAAACTTGTGCCATACTGTACATCAGTGAGAAACCTACATGCCAACTATATTTCCTACCACACCTAGGGGTTACAGGAAGAGGATAGGCACTGTGATAGAATCTTACATTTTAGCAACATCAAATCTGGTTTGACTGCACTTTACATCCATTAAAGTTTGTTGACATGAAGTTGAGATAAATAAATAAAAGAGAACTCCACCACCCCCTTCCCCTTGTACTTTGCCAAACCTGACCTTCACCAGACCGATACATGGAGAAGAGGGATAGAAGAGGGCATGAAGTTCTGAGATGTCCCTACCAGTCCCAAAGATTGTCGTTGTCAAGAAGAGATCAACTACTGACAACATCCTGAGGCTGACAAAAAAAGAGGTGATGGTGGCTGTCTTCTTAGACATTGAAAAGATGTGGCACAATGGGCTCATCTATAGGCTATAGGATACGAACCTGAAACTCCCCACTCAGATGGTCCTTCTTTTAAATCAGCGGGAGACAGCGGTGAGGGTGAGAGAAGCCACATCATTCAGGTTCTCTCCAGAGGCGGGAGAACCCCAAGGCTCCGTCGTCTGTCCTCTACTGTTTTTAATATTCATCTGTGATATTTATTTCCCCCACCCAAGAGACGGACAAGTGGCCCAGATCGCAGTCGATCTCTGTTTTTAGGCCTCCTCCAAAAACAGTGTCCATGCTGGAAAAAAAGCTACAGAAGAGTATAACAGAGATGGAGAACTGGGTTAAATCTGTGGACGGTCAAGATCAATCCCCTGAAGACACAGTATGTCCTCTTCTCCAGGCACCCCAAAATAACCAAGCAAGTGCACCTTAAACTGTATGGGAAAGCACTCCAGCCAATGGGTCACATTCTAAGAAAACATGTCCTGGAGTGCCCACATACAGTGCCTGGAGAAGGAGGGAATGAAGCACCTGAACCACCTGAGGGTACTCTGCAAAAGAAAAGGAGGAGCCAAGGCCAGAACATTCATAAAATACAGAAATCTGGCCTGTATGGTGCATTTTTCATCATATGTATTTTGAAAGTGATATCTTCTAACTTGATTACTGACATGCAAAACACTTGGGACTATATCAACAATGGATTAATTAAACAAATACCAAAATATAGTTTTCCTTTAATACAATTGTGGCGTGATTCAATGGGAATCAATGGGAGACCTTTATTTTGAAGGCAATCCGCCGATTCCGCTATTGTTGCTCACACTGGTCACGTCACGTGCCATAGACCGGTTCTCTGCATAATCGAATCCGCAGATTGTTTCTGCGGAGGAATGTGACAGGCACCTGTGAGGTGAGCCGACACCAGGGGAGAGATGACCGGGCAGACGGAAGATGATATACCTGGTTAGGAAACCTGTGTCTGAATAGCTTTTTTGAAGCATATGGCTGTTATTTAGCTCAATAGTTGCTATTCTAGCACTAGACAGTAATGTATGGTAGGGACCATTAGCTAACCTGTTGCTATTTCTGGCTTGCAGCGACCTAAATACGTGACAACCGGTTGGCATTAGGATTTACCTGCTTTACTGCTGTAAAGCCTAGTAGTGAAATCATGTCGTACAAACATATAGCACCTGATATTTCCTCAAACTCCTATGAAATGTCATAGTTTCTCTTCTGTCTCAAAAGTTTTTTTTTTACCCTAACAGAAACAGGAGCAATCTTCACCTTTGGGAAGAGCAAGTTTGCTGATAATGTGCCCAGTAAATTCTGGCTGAAGAATGATCATCCAGAAGAAATCTCGTGTGGGGGTGATCACTCTGCTGTCGTAACAGGTATCCTACACTCTCCTATATGATTGGCCGACTTGGGGACACTGTGTATAAAACATAGCTCGTTTGTTGTTTATAAAATGCTGGTAAATCATTATCAGTGGTTCATTATCAGTTTATTAATGGACTTGTAGTCAAACAGTGTTATGAACAAAATGCCTTTAACATCAAGACATGTATAGTATTTACTTGTTCAAAGACACAAAGAAATACATAAAAACAGTATAATCATGTATTCTCTTACCTGTAGGCCATAGCAGGCTGTTCATGTTTGGAAGTAATACCTGTGGTCAGTTAGGGCTGGGGTCAGAGGTCAACATCAACAAGCCCACTGCTGTGAAAGGTCAGTCCATCATCTACTAGGATTATGTTCGACTCACATTTTGTCAAAAGTTTTGTAACGTTAAAACACGTGTTTTTTTTCTTTAGTTTTCAAGACTGAAAAAGTGAAGTTTGCAGCATGTGGAAGAGACCACACAATCGTGTGCACATGTAAAGAACCAAGTTGTTTTACTCTACATTACTATAGAACATGTTATGAATATGTGCCATTACAATGACTTATGAGGCTTTCACCCATGTTTCTCAGGGAGTGGGCAGGTTTATGGTGCTGGCAGTAACCAGGAGGGGCAGCTTGGTTTGGGACACTGTGATGACACAAACACCTTCCACCTGATTCATCCCTTCTCTGACCACGCACCAATCAAAATGCTCGCTGCTGGCTGCAACACCTCAGCTGCTCTGACAGGTAACAATGATAACAGACTCTCTGTCTACTGTGTGTGTGTGTCTGTCGGTCTGTCTGTCTGTTGGCCAGTCTTTTCTGTCAGTATGTGTGCTGTGTTGTATATGTGTTGGCAGAGGAAGGCAGGCTGTTCATGTGGGGTGATAACTCGGTTGGCCAGATCGGTCTGGGGGCAGAGAGCTACGCCTCAGAGCCTAGAGAGGTGATGGTGGGGCAGTCAGTGGCCTGGGTGTCCTGTGGATACCACCACTCAGCGTTCGTCACAGGTAACATTTAAATTGAGTAGCTAAACCTTATGCATACCATTAACCTGTTGTCATGTAGTAATTCGGCTGGGTTATTGTGGTTGGTTTGGGCTTGTTCCAGTGGACGGGGACCTCTACACGTTTGGGGAGTGTCGGAACGGAAGGCTGGGTCTATTCCATGACCAGCTGGCCAATCACAGAGTCCCTCAGCAGGTGGAAGGCATCCAGGATCCGGTCATCCAAGTGGCCTGTGGAGGGGAGCACACAGTGGCACTCACAAGTAAATACCTCTGAAATACTATTAATACTAACTCATCAATACAGTACTGTTAAAAAAATAAAATAAAACAGCCTGTCTACTGTTTCCAGTTTGTGACTGTCTCCCCTTCCTCTACACATCTCTATCTCTCGCTATACCTCTCTATCTCTCTCTTCCTCTATACTTCTCTATCTCTCTCTTCCTCTCTTCCTCTACACCTCTATCTCTCTCTTCCTCTACACATCTCTATCTCTCGCTATACCTCTCTATCTCTCTCTTCCTCTATACTTCTCTATCTCTCTCTTCCTCTCTTCCTCTATACTTCTCTCTCTCTCTTCCTCTACACCTCTCTATCTCTCTCTTCCTCTACACCTCTCTATCTCTCTCTTCCTCTACACCTCTCTATCTCTCTCTTCCTCTATACCTCTCTATCTCTATCTCTCTGTTCCTCTACACCCCTCTATCTCTATCTCTCTATCTCTCTGTTCCTCTACACCCCTCTATCTCTCTTCCTCTATACCTCTCTATCTCTCTCTTCCTCTACACCTCTCTATCTCTATCTCTCTGTTCCTCTACACCCCTCTATCTCTCTTCCTCTATACCTCTCTCTCTTCCTCTATACCTCTCTATCTCTCTCTTCCTTTATACCTCTCTATCTCTCTCTTCCTCTATACCTCTATCTCTCTCTTCCTCTACACCTCTATCTCTCTGTTCCTCTACACCCCTCTATCTCTCTTCCTCTATACCTCTCTATCTCTCTCTTCCTCTACACCTCTCTATCTCTATCTCTCTGTTCCTCTACACCCCTCTATCTCTCTTCCTCTATACCTCTCTCTCTTCCTCTATACCTCTCTATCTCTCTCTTCCTTTATACCTCTCTATCTCTCTCTTCCTTTATACCTCTCTATCTCTCTCTTCCTCTATACCTCTATCTCTCTCTTCCTCTACACCTCTATCTCTCTCTTCCTCTACACCTCTATCTCTCTCTTCCCATACACCTCTCTATCTCTTCCTCTACACCTCTCTCTCTCTCTTCCTCTACACCTCTCTATCTCTCTTCCTCTATACCTCTCTATCTCTCTTCCTCTATACCTCTCTATCTCTTCCTCTATACCTCTCTATCTCTCTCTCCCTCTATACCTCTCTCTCTTTCTCCCTCCCTCTCGCTCTCTCTCTCTCTTTCTCTATACCTCTCTTTCTTTATACCCCTCTCTCTCTTTCTCTCTATTTCTTTATACCTTTCTCTCTCTTCCTCTATACTTCTCTCTCTCTCTTCCTCTCTTCCTCTATACTTCTCTCTCTCTCTTCCTCGACACCTCTCTATCTCTCTCTTCCTCTACACCTCTCTATCTCTCTCTTCCTCTATACCTCTCTATCTCTCTATCTCTCTCTTCCTCTACACCTCTCTATCTCTCTCCTCCTCTATACCTCTCTCTCTATCTTCCTCTATACCTCTCTTCCTCTATACCTCTCTATCTCTCTCTTCCTCTATACCTCTCTATCTCTCTCTTCCTTTATACCTCTCTATCTCTCTCTTCCTTTATACCTCTCTATCTCTCTCTTCCCCTACACCTCTATCTCTCTCTTCCCATACACCTCTATCGCTCTCTTCCCATACACCTCTCTATCTCTCTTCCTCTACACCTCTCTCTCTCTCTCTTCTTCTACACCTCTCTATCTCTCTCTTCCTCTACACCTCTCCATCTCTCTCTTCCTCTACACCTCTCTATCTCTCTCTTCCTCTACACCTCTCTATCTCTCTCTTCCTCTACAACTCTCTATCTCTCTCTTCATCTATACCTCTCTATCTCTCTCTTCCTATAAACCTCTCTCTCTTCCTCTATACCTCTCTCTCTTCCTCTATACCTCTCTCTCTTCCTCTATACCTCTCTATCTTCCTCTATACCTCTCTCTCTTCCTCTATACCTCTCTCTTTCTCTCTCTCTCTCGCTCTTGCTTTCTCTATACCTCTCTCTCTCTCTCTCTCTCTCTTTTGCTTCCTCTATACCTCTCTCTCTCTCTCTCTCTCTCTCTCTCTCTCTTGCTTCCTCTATACCTCTCTCTCTCTCGCTCTCTCTCTCTTGCTTCCTCTATACCTCTCTCTCTCTCTCTCTCTCTCTCTCTTGCTTCCTCTATACCCCTCTCTCTCTCTCTTGCTTCCTCTGTACCTCTCTCTCTCTCTCTTGCTTCCTCTATACCTCTCTCTCTCTCTCTCTCTTGCTTCCTCTATACCTCCCTCTCTCTCTCTTGCTTCCTCTATACTTCTCTCTCTCTCTCTTGCTTCCTCTATACCTCTCTCTCTCTCTCTCTCTCTCTCTCTTGCTTCCTCTATACCTCTCTCTCTCTCTCTCTCTCTCTCTTGCTTCCTCTATACCTCTCTCTCTCTTGCTTCCTCTATACCTCTCTCTCTCTTTCTCTCTCTTGCTTCCTCTATACCTCTCTATCTCTCTCTCTCTCTTGCTTCCTCTCCGTGTTCCAGAGGAGGATGTGTACACGTTTGGGCGGGGTCAGCATGGTCAGCTGGGCCACGGGACCTTCCTGTTCGAAGCACATCTGCCCAAAGCACTGGTCCACTTCCGGAACGGCAGAGTCAGTCACGTCACCTGTGGAGAGAACCACACTGCTGTGATCACAGGCAAGCTTCTATTCTACTCTAATATATTATACTAAGTATACACTGTTGAATAGAAGTTGTCATTCAGACATTTGAAACCTGAGCATGTTCCATTGAGAGCCCATGTCTCACCCTCCAGACAGTGGGATTCTGTACACCTTTGGGGACGGTCGCCATGGTAAACTAGGACTGGGGGAAGAGAACTTCACCAACCAGTTCAGACCAACACTGTGCCCACGCTTCCTCAAATACAGTGTCCAGTCAGTGAGTCAAGCTGTGTGGGTTTGTGTGTGTGAGTGTGTTTTTGCACGTGCTAATACTGTGCATGTGTGTCCAGGTGGCAGGTGGCAGCTCTCACATGCTGGTGCTGGCTATGCCCAGACCCCCAGAGGTTGAGGAAGTGGTGATAGAGGAAGATGACGTCACAGAGACCATTCTGGAGACTCTGGAAACCTACACTGAGCTGCTCATGATGGATCCCTCCCTCCTCATGTCCAACCCACCGACTGCACCTCCTCTCTGGACCCTGTCTGCTAGGGCCCGCCGCAGGGAGAGGGTGAGCACTGGGCCACAACATCAGAAAGTTTCAGAAAGGAGAACTGGAGTGTTGATTACAAGGAGTGACAGAGTTGTGGTGTTTGGTTGCCTTCACTAGGGAGCAGTGTTGCGTCACATTTCTGCAGAGAAACTGTATAAAATGATGAGATGGTCTCTGCCCAGCAATGGAAGTCGTTATCGTGAAGGCGTAAAGGCAGGTGGGTGGATGCGAGATCAGGAGGGACATTCTAGCCAATGAAAGGGCAGATGTGTGTGAACAACATGCACAACTCCAATATAAAATATATTTTCTCAAAGCTGCCGAGATGCCACGTTCAGCCACTTATTTTAGTAACAATCTAAACATTACTAAACTTCAATTCGATCAAATAAGTCTCACGTAGCAAATTAACAATCATATTTTTTGTTGACCAAATCTGAAACTTTCTCTTAGCCTTTGATCCCCACTTGGTCTGCTGTGTGTTTACATCCCTGTTAGTGAGCTATTCTCTTTTGCCAAGATGATCCTTCCACCTGACAGGTGTGGCAAATCAAGAAGCTGATTAATAAACAGCATGCTCATTACACAGGTGCACCTTGTGCTGGGGGCAATAAAAGGCCACTCTAAAATGTGCAGTTTTGTCACACGACACAATGCCACAGATGTCTCAAGTTTTGAGGGAGCGTGCAATTGGCATGCTGAAGAAAGGAATGTCCACCAGAGCTGTTGCCAGAGAAGTGAACATTCACTCTACCATAAGCCGCCTCAAATGTAGATAATTTGGCAGTACCTCAAACTGGCCTTACAACCACAGACCTCGTGTAACCACGCCAGCCCAGGACCTCCACATCAAGCTTCTTCACCTGCTGGATCGTCTGAGACCAGCCACCCAGACAGCTGATGAAACTGAGGATTATTTCGGTCTGTAATAAGCACTTTTGTCGGGGAAAACTAATTCTGATTGGCAGGTCCTGGCTCCCCAGTGGGTGGGCCTGGCTCCCCAGTGGATGGGTCTGATTACTAAGTGGGTGGGCCTATGCCCTCCCAGACCCACCCATGGCCGCACTCCTGTCCAGTCATGTGAAATCCATAGATTAGGGCCTAATGAATTTATTTCAATTGACTGAATTCCTTATTTGAACTGTAACTCAGTAAAATCGTTGAAATTGTTGCATGTTGCGTTTACTTTTCTGTGTGGTCTGTTTCAGGAGTGTTCTCCAGAGCAGTTTGGCCAGATGTTCCGTAACCTTCCTCCTCTGATGTCTGGCTTCTTCAACACCTCCCTTCCCGTGTCCAGGAACATCCGCATCTCCAGAACACCATGGAAAGACCCCTCCACCTCCTCACTGTCTTCCAATCCCTCCTCAAACAATGCCCCCAGTCCCTCTCTGTCACTCAAACCCAGAGGCAAACCCCCTTTAACACCATCACGGTCACCCCAATTCACATTCCCAGACCGTCCCAGCCCTTCACTCTCCTCAAAGTCCAGCCCTAAGAAGAAGAAGCCCACCCAGTCAAAATCACCAAAATCTACATCTAAAGAATCCAGTAGCCCCTCACAGTCCTTCATATCCATGCCTAAACTCATCCCCGACCCCACACTGTCCCCTAAAACCCCCTTTAAGAAGCCCACAGATTACAACCAATCCCCCAAAACGCTGTCTAAGGGGCACCCCAGCCCTTCTCGGAGTCCCACCTCACCACAGACAGGTACAGTAGTTGAATCCTGTCTTTCCTTTTCACAAAACTATATGGCCACAAGCTGTAGGCATAACTGCGACCCATATTCTATGACCTATCCCAGTGTTCTCTGTGTGTTTTTACAGATAGGAACGAGGACACAGTGACAGAAGCCCCTGACAGCCTGATGCTCATTGAGAATATGGAGGATGAAAAGGACACGTTGTCAAACCTGGTGAGTACAGCGGATTTATTATAAAATATTATAATGTTTACTTCAGTGCTTTTAGAACGTATCCATACCCCTTGACTTATTCCACATTTTGTTGTTTCAGCCAGAATTCAAAATGGATTAAATATATATTTTATCACCCATCTACACACAATACCCCATAATGACAAAGTGAAAACATGTTTTTTTTTAAAACTTTTAGCAAAAGTATTGAAAATGAAATAAATAAATATCTAATTGACATAATGTTAGAATCACCGTTGACAGCGATCACAGCTGTGAGTCTTTCTGGGTAAATCTCTAAGAGCTTTACACACCTGGATTGTACAATATTTGCACAATATTATTTTTTAAATTCTTCAAGCTCTGTCAAGTTGGTTGTTGATCATTGCTAGACAGCCATTTTTAAGTCTTGCCATAGATTTAAGCCGATTTAAGTCAAAACTGTAATTTGGCAACTCAGGGACATTCAATGTCGTCTTGGTAAGCAGTGCAGATTTGACTTTGTGTCTCAGGTTATTGTCCTGCTGAAAGGTGAATTTGTTTCCCAGTATCTGTTGGAAAGCAGACTGAACCAGGTTTTCCTCTAGGATTTTGCCTGTACTTAGCTCTATTCCATTCCTTTTTATCCTAAAAAAAAACTTTATAGTCCTTGCCGATGACAAGCATATCCATAACATGTTGCAGCCACCACCATGTTTGAAAATATGAAGAGTGGTACTCAGTGATGTGTTGTGTTGCATTTGCCCCAAACAGAACACTTTCTATTCATAACATAAAGTTAATTTCTTTGCCACTTTTATTTTTATTCTGTACAAGCTTCCTTCCACTCTGTCATTTAGGTTAGTATTTTAGAGTAACTACAATGTTTTTGATATATCCTCAGTTTTGTCCTATCACAAGTTAGCCTAGTGGTTAGAGTGTTGGACTAGTAACTGGAAGGTTGCAAGATTGAATCCCTGAGCTGACAAGGTAAAAATCTGTCATTCTGCCCCTGAACAAGGCAGTTAACCCACTGTTCCTAGGCCGTCATTGAAAATAAGAGTTTGTTCTTAACTGACTTGCCTAGTTAAATAAAAGTAAAATAAAATAAATAAATAAACAGCCATTAAACTCTGTAACTGTTTTAAAGTCACCATTGGCCTCATGGTGAAATTCATGAGTGGTTTCCTTCCTCTCCGGCAACTGAGTTAGGAAGGATGCCTGTATCTTTGTAATGACTGGGTGTATATTCAATGTCTGCTTTAAAAAATTTTTAAAAAAATTAAAATTATATAAATATAAAATCATCTACCAATCAGATCCCGCCTTAGCGAGGCATTGGAAAAACCTCCCAGGTCTTTGCTGTGTTTGAAATTCAGTCCTCGACTGAGGGACCTAACAGATAATGTTAGGTATACCCCGGGAGTCAGAGAGCAGGTACAGAAGGTGAGTTTAATACGGAACAGATACAAAAGCACAAACATGGGAAGTATACTGAACGTGAGAGACAATCAATAACACCTAAGGACTGATGAACACAGAGGGCTAAATAAAGGGGACGTAATGAAGTCCAGGTGTGCCTAATGATGAGGCGCAGGTGTGCGTAACGATGAGGCGCAGGTGTGTGTAACGATGAGGCGCAGGTGTGCGTAACGATGAGGCGCAGGTGTGCGTAACGATGGGGCGCAGGTGTGCGTAATGTAGGCCAGTGATACAACAGTGTATCTGTTATAGATCTGTATGTGTTATAGATCTGTATGTGTCATAGATCTGTATGTGTCATAGATCTGTATGTGTTATAGATCTGTATCTGTTATAGATCTGTATCTGTTATAGATCTGTATCTGTTATAGATCTGTATCTGTTATAGATCTGTATGTGTTATAGATCTGTATGTGTCATAGATCTGTATGTGTCATAGATCTGTATGTGTTATAGATCTGTATCTGTTATAGATCTGTATCTGTTATAGATCTGTATCTGTTATAGATCTGAATGTGTTATAGATCTGTAGGTGTTATAGATCTGTATCTGTTATAGATCTGTAGGTGTTATAGATATGTATGTGTTATAGATCTGTAGGTGTTATAGATCTGTATGTGTTATAGATCTGTATGTGTTATAGATCTGTATGTGTTATAGATCTGTATCTGTTATAGATCTGTATGTGTTATAGATCTGTATCTGTTATAGATCTGTATGTGTTATAGATCTGTATGTGTTATAGATCTGTATGTGTTATAGATCTGTATCTGTTATAGATCTGTATGTGTCATAGATCTGTATGTGTCATAGATCTGTATGTGTCATAGATATGTATGTGTTATAGATCTGTATCTGTTATATATCTGTATGGGTTATAGATCTGTATGGGTTATAGATCTGTATCTGTTATAGATCTGTATGGATTATAGATCTGTATGGGTTATAGATCTGTATGTGTATTAGGTTTGCTGTCTTGCTATGGTCAGGTATGTGGGCTCCATGACTTTGGCCTATGATCAGAATGGCTCATTACTTTGGTCTAGGTTGTAAAGTTACAGTAACTTCCCCAAAAATATCAGGTTTTCTAGAAATCTTGGTTGGAGGATTCCGGATTCCTGCTTATTCAAATCAAATCACATTTTACTTGTCACATGCGCCTTCACGTGAAATGACCTTACATTTCCTTACACGTACGTTTGCATATGCATACACTCAATTAGTATTTGGTAGCATTGCTTTTAAATTGTTTAACTTGGGTCACACGTTTTGGGTATCATTCCACAAGCTTCCCAAAATAAGTTGGGTGAATTTTGTCCCATTCCTCCTGACAGAGCTGGTGTAACTGAGTCAGGTTTGATGGCCACTCCAATACCTTGACCCTGTTGTCCTTAAGCCATTTTGCCACAACTTTGGAAGTATGCTTGCGACCAAGCTGTAACTTCCGTAATCGTAAATAAGAATTTGTTCTTAACTGACTTGCCTAGTTAAATAAAGGTTACACACACACTCACACACCACACTGACCAAAAGGTATTTTGTTGGCATTTACCAGTAAAACATAATCAAAGCCTATTTCTTGTGAATGGGGGTGTGTTCGGCCCTCCTTTTCCTGTAGTCCACGATCATCTCCTTTGTCTTGCCTTGTTGAGGGAGAGGTTGTTGTCCTGGCACCACACTGCCAGGTCTCTGTCATCAGCAAACTTAATGGTGTTGGAGTCGTGCTCAACCACGCAGTAGTGTGTCTCTCCGTCTGTCTCTCCATCCATCTCTCCCTCTGTCTCTCTCCATCTGTCTCTGCGTCTGTCTCTGCGTCTGTCTCTGCGTCTGTCTCTCCGTCTGTCTCTGCGTCTGTCTCTCCGTCTGTCTCTCTGTCTGTCTCTGCGTCTGTCTCTGCGTCTGTCTCTGCGTCTGTCTCTGCGTCTGTCTCTGCGTCTGTCTCTCCGTCGGTCTCTGCGTCTGTCTCTCCGTCTGTCTCTGCGTCTGTCTCTGCGTCTGTCTCTGCGTCTGTCTCTGCGTTTGTCTCTGCGTTTGTCTCTGCGTCTGTCTCTCCAGTCTGTCTCTGCGTCTGTCTCTGCGTCTGTCTCTGCGTCTGTCTCTGCAACTGTCTCTCCGTCTGTCTCTCCGTCTGTCTCTGCGTCTGTCTGTCTGTCTCTCCGTCTGTCCCTCCGTCTGTCTCTGCGTCTGTCTCTGCGTCTGTCTCTCCGTCTGTCTCTGCGTCTGTCTCTCCGTCTGTCTCTGCGTCTGTCTTTGCGTCTGTCTCTCCGTCTGTCTCTCCGTCTGTCTCTCCGTCTGTCTCTCCGTCTGTCTCTGCGTCTGTCTCTGCGTCTGTCTCTCCGTCTGTCTCCTGCTCATTTGCTTTTCCAAGAACACATGTCTTAAATCTCCTGTTGCAGCTTCAGTGCAAATGGGTTTGAGTTTAATCGCTGTCCCTGCCGCCATTCTTCTCATGAACATACACACACGTAATTACACACACACACACACACACACACACAAACACACACACACACACCTCCTCCTGGCTCATAGCTAATCCGTAGTGTTGACGTGACTGGGATGTCGACACACTTCACGCCCATCTTTCCATGACTCCTGCTGAGGGAGACTGTGAGGGAGTTTCCTGTGTTCGGAGGAGAAGAGTATTTAGCTACACACATCCTAACACTGTTTTTACTGATACATGCACAACGTTTTCAACATCTTCATCGTGGTCTTCATCGGCCTACTCTTGTTGCAGCACACAGTGAAACCCAGCAGTGTGAACAACCCGACATGGAGGAGAGAAAGCAGATAGAAAAACACATGATGCTGGGAAGACCAATGCTGGGAAGACCAGGCATTTATTTTTGTTGTGCTGCCTCTCCCATGCACTTTAGTTCATTCTATACACAGAACCGCTAGGGTGTCTTGTGTGCTATGAGCCTGTGTGAATACTGTACGTGCATACGTGTTTCATCCATTCCATAGAGACTCTCTGAGGTGTAATACGTGAGGAGTTTGGCACCCGATGATGAAGGTGGATGTGTTAATGGACTGAATGGAACGGCTTCTAATAAAGGTTGCCGTGGCAATGAGCGAATCGGTCTGCTTTTGCATAACACCTCAATACCCTCTCATTAACTTGGATTATAATTTATTTCCAGCAGGGATGGGGAGAACAAATAGATTAATTTCATCGTCACGTGTCGTAGTTCTTCCTACCAGCCTCTGATTTTTATTCTGTTATGCAGTTCTTATACAGGCTCATGTTTGCCTGCAGGAAAGCTGACTACCCACACTTGTTTATATTCCTGATGGAAGGAAGGTTCTGGCTTTTGTGTTGTAACCCTAATAGTTGTTTCATGTAAGAGCTTGTATGTAGGTTATTAACGTATCTCAACATAGTTAAATGAGATGTTGAGTTTGGTTGTGAGACTTGTGTCCCGTTCTTTTTGAGGCAGGTATCACTATCGAGAGGAGATTCTGGCAATGAGACTGGGACTACATCTGCAGAGCACAAGGATAAGGTATGTTAGTGTATTTACTATAAGGGACAGGAAAGAAGGACTGGCATCTACATGTCTGTCTTCCTTTCTCCTTTATTTCACTGTACATTTGGCTCCTTTATTCTGCTTTACACTTTACTGTATTCTCTTTACTGTGTTCTCTTTACTGTATTCTCTTTACTGTGTTCTCTTTACTGTATTCTCTTCCTGTTTCAAATCCTTACCCTCTGAATATTCTCTTTACTGTATTCTCTTCCTGTTTCAAAACCTTCTCTCTTTCTTCCTTACCCTCTGAATATTCTCTCTCTTTGCAAAATGTTACTCTCCTCTCTCTCTTTCTTCCTCTACTCTCTGAATATTCTCTCTCTTTGCAAAACGTTACCCTCCTCTCTCTTTCTTTTATTTCTCTCTCTCTCTCTCTCTCTCTCTCTCTCTCTCTCTGCCACCTCCTCTCTTTTTCTCTCTGTCTCCTTGTCTCTTTCTCATCTCTCCAGGGACATAAAAAGGGTAGGGTTCTTTGGAGAGCTGTGAAGGAGGCAGAGAGGAAGGTTGAACAAACCCTGACCAACAGGAAGGAGGAGCTACCTTCCCATGAAGCCCTTCCCACCGAGCTCCAGAGAGGTTCCAGTTTGAATTTGTTGAAGGCAGAGGCCAAGCCCACAAAGAGTCCCAAACCACTAAAGACCCCTCAGACCCCCCAAACCCCAGCCAGGGGCAAGGAGAACATCACTTTGACATCAGAAAAGGCTGGCCTTAAAGTGAAAACCAGTAAACTAGAGAGCAATCTTCAAAGTACAGGTAAAGCAGAGGCTAAGCTAAATACACCTGCAAGGAAACAAAGCAAGTTATCTGTATCGAAACCTAGCACTCCTAAACACAGTCAGATCCAGATATCTGTGTCTAAACCCAGCACTCCAAAGCATGGTCAAAGCAAGCTGTCTGAGGTGAATAAAGGTACAGAGATGAAAGGTAAAGGCCCTGTAAAGATCAGAAGTAAGGAGACCGAGGCGACCAGCACTCCCATCAAAACGAAAAGTTTGGAGTCCAAAGACAAGAAATCAAAAATTGCAGAGGAAGATACTAAAACTATTGAAGTTCAAAATAAACCACTTCAAGGGGTCAAGTCCGCTCCAGTCAAAGTTAAAGGTAAACAATTAGAGGTCAAATCCACCCCTGTGAAAAGTAACATTCAAGAGGCCAAATCCTCTACAGTCAAAGTTAAAGGTCAACCTGTGGAAAAGGAGCCAATTCCAAGTAAAACTGTGGCTGAAAGCACTCCTTTGAATGTAAAGAGGATTCCTCAGGAGGTATTAGATAAAACATCTGAAGGTAAAATCACTCCAATAAAGGGACAAAGGAAGACAAAAGAGGTGAATGAACAAAAGACTGGAGAGTCTATTACTCTCAAAGAGTCAGGGAAAACAGAGGGGAAGAAAATGGCAGTTAAAGATAAAGGCAAAGTCACAGAAACAAAAAGTGCATCCATCAAAACAAAACATGTGCCTGAACCTGAAGAGGTTAAAGCTAAATTAACTGAGTTGAATGGAACCCCGGTGAAACTGAAAAGCAAGCCAACAGAGGTTTCCAGCCAACCAATCTTAGTAGAACCTACCTCAAAGGCCAAATCACCATCCGCATCACTGTCATTATCAGATGCAATGCCTCAAAATGCTTGGGATAAGAAGTCAGCGAAGTCTGAGCTTAGAGAGCCACTGGCTGTCTCACAGGTCAAAGATAGAGTGGAGGTCCCAGGGGAAGATACCATTGGTGAATCCCAGGAGGGGGAGCCTGGCTGGGGAGGATTTCTCAGCGATGCAGCCTCTCTCCTTCCAGCCGTGGGGGTGGCAGGCGTAGCCATGGGGGTCTTGAGTGAGGCGGTGACAAGTGTGAGGGGGTTTCAGTCAGAGAGTGACACAGCCACTTCTATCCCTCCTCGGCGGTCCAGCCGGGTAGAGAGGTTCACCAAACAGAGCGCCATCACCCAGCCTTCCGCCTCCTCCTCTTCAACATCAGATCCCAGTGCAGTAGCGCAAACAAACAGGACCTCCATCTGCATCAGTGTTCTCAGGAATTCTGATCAGGAAGCAGGGAGCAGGAGTTCTGAGAAGAACCCAGACACCACAGAGGATGCTAGTGACAGGTCGGGAGGTCAGGCCGAGGTTGACGACAATGAGAACACTAGTAGAGGTCAAAGGTCAGAGGATGAGGATGATGAACATGAAGATTTCACAAAGAGACAGGGAGAGGAGGATGACAGGAGTAGTGAGGGTCTGGAAGAAGAAGAGGAGGAAGAGGATGACAGGAGTAGTAAGGGACTGGATGAGAGCAGTGAACAGAACGAAGGGGGAGAAGCAGAAGACAGTGATTCTGTGGCTAGCAGAGAAGGAGAGGAGGATAGAGAAGAGAAGAGTGAAGAGAGCCAGGGTGCGGAGGGGGAGGAGAGCAAAGAGAGTGATTCTGAGGGGAGAGGAGAGGAGGAGGAGAGCAAAGAGAGTGATTCTGAGGGGACAGGAGAGGGGGAGGAGAGCAAAGAGAGTGATTCTGAGGGGACAGGAGAGGGGGAGGAGAGCAAAGAGAGTGATTCTCAGGGGACAGGAGAGGGGGAGGAGAGCAAAGAGAGTGATTCTCAGGGGACAGGAGAGGGTGAGGAGAGCAAAGAGAGTGATTCTCAGGGGACAGGAGAGGGGGAGGAGAGCAAAGAGAGTGATTCTGAGGGGACAGGAGAGGGGGAGGAGAGCAAAGAGAGTGATTCTGAGGGGACAGGAGAGGGGGAGGAGAGCAAAGAGAGTGATTCTGAGGGGACAGGAGAGGGGGAGGAGAGCAAAGAGAGTGATTCTGAGGGGACAGGAGAGGGGGAGGAGAGCAAAGAGAGTGATTCTGAGGGGACAGGAGAGGGGGAGGAGAGCAAAGAGAGTGATTCTGAGGGGACAGGAGAGGGGGAGGAGAGTAAAGAGAGTGATTCTGAGGCAAGCCTAGAGGAGGAGGGAGAGGAGAAAAGTGAAGAGAGTGATGGGGAAGGAGAGGAGGCAGAGAGTGGTTCTGGGACAAGTGGAGAGGGGGAAGAGGAGGATAAGAGTGAAGAAGAGTCCAGTGATGAAGAGATTGGGGATGAAAACAAAGAGGACAAGGAGGAGGGTGGTGATGAATCAGGAAGTGAGGCTGAGAGCAAGAGTGAGGGATCAGCAGAAGAGGAGGAAGATGAACAAGCAGAAGAAGCAGAGAGTGAAGAAAGTAAAGCTACTGAGTCAGGAGAGGAGGAAGGAGAGGGAGGGAGTGGAACAGATGAGGAAGGAGAGGGAGAGGATAAGGAAGGTTGTGAAAGTGAAGAAGAGGAGGAGGAGGCAAGTGTAAGTGAGGAGGAGGGAGAAGAGGATGACGATGAGGAAAATGGAGCAGAAAGTGGAGAAGGTGAGGGCAATGTAGGAGAAGAAGAAGAGGAAGCAGTTGAGGGTGAGGAAGAAGAGGATGAAAATGAAGGTGAAGAGGAGAACGGTGAAGTCGAAGAGGGCGAGGAGGAAGAGGAGGGAGGAGAGGAAGAGGAGGAATATGCTAGTGGAGAGGAGGAACTTGAAGATGAAAAATGTGAGGAAGAGGAGGGAGAAGAAGAAGATGAGGGGGAAGAAGAAGATGATAAAGGAGAAGGGGAGGAGGGAGAAGGGGAAGAGGAGGAAGATGGTGAAAAACAGGAAGATGAGAAAGAGGAAATAGAAGTGAGAGAGGAGGAAGCGAACAAACAAGAAGAGGAAAGGGAGAAGCAAGAGGAGGAAGAGAAGGAAGAAGAAAAAGATAGACAGGAAGTAGGTGGAAAAGACACAGAGGGAGAGGAGGGTGGAAAAAGGGGGGAGGAGAAGGGAGATGAAAAAGAATGGAAAGAAAATAAAGAAATTGATGGTGAATTAGAAGAAGAAGCTGCAGGGGAACAGAAAGGGGAGATGGAGGTGGAGGAAACGGGAGAGGAAGAAGATGAAGAGGAAGGAGAAGAAGAGGAGGAAGAAGATGAGGGAGAGGAAGAGAAAGATAGTAAAGAAGGAGAAGAGGAGGAGGAAGAAGATGAGGAGGGAGAGGAAGAGAAAGATAGTAAAGAAGGAGAAGAGGTGGAGGAAGAAGATGAGGAGGGAGAGGAAGAGAAAGATAGTAAAGAAGGAGAAGAGGTGGAGGAAGAAGATGAGGAGGAAGAGAAAGATAGTAAAGAAGGAGAAGAGGAGGAGGAAGAAGATGAGGAGGGAGAGGAAGAAGAGGAAGAACAGGAAGAAGAGGAGGAAGAGATAAAATCTGCAAAAGGGAAAAAGAAAGGCTCACAAGGCGTACCACCTAAAGCAGCTCCCCCCAGCAGGAAAGGGATTGAAGATCCCCCGAGGGAGAAACCCAAACCAGCAGTCCGTACCAAACAGAGGACCACAGGGGGAAAACAGGCCAAAAGTCCCCAAGAATCCCAACAGTTCTGGAATAATGTCTTACCCCAGTACCTGGAGCTGAAGTGAGACATTCTGGACCTCAATGGTTCCAAATCCTTTATGGGTCCGAGCCCAAACCTGCCTGATAACAGTGGCTGGAAGGATTCTGGACCTGAGAAACCTGAGTCATAAGACTAACACAGTACAGGTGTTTGAGAACATCTGTGTGGATGTGTGCTTGTACTTTCTATTATGTCACTTATCCACATTTTTTTTGCACAAACTGTATCTTTTTATTCTCATGAATACATAGTTTGTTCTTGTGCACCTAATATTGAATGCCTTGACCTGACTGTTGTAAAAATGTGATACAGTATATGACCTTTGGCATAGATCATGAGGTATTAGAGGTAACTTGTCATTTAGCCTGCCTGACGCAAACAGGGCCAAGCAGATGTCAATAGTATTTCTTAGATATATTTATTTCTTAAATATCATCTCATGTGTAGTTCATTGCCAAAACATCTTTACAAACAACATTGCTCCATATTTTAAATACAGGCACTCATACAACCTGTCCCTGTGAAAAAATCCATTTTATTTAATCAATACCTATGCATATAATTTACACAGTATGTGTGCTGTAATGTATCGTAAGGTAATTCACTGAGTGTACTCATACACTAATGAACTGAATTGTAATATGTAAATATTTTTCATAAAATAAAGAGCAATTTAGATAACTTCATAGGACTCATGAGTTAGGATTAAAAATGTATTCTTTAAAGAATCCACTGTGTGATGTAATCTAGGGAAATATATACTGTAGTAAAATAAATAAAATACAGTAAAATATATATAGTAAGATATTTAAATATATGGCCAAAATATCACGGCTAAGGGGTGTTCTAAGGGACGACGCAACACAGAGTGCCTGGATACAACCCTTAGCCGTGGTATATTGGCCATATACCACAAACCCCAGAGGTGCCTTATTGTTATTATAAACTGGTTAATTATAAACTATTATAAACAATGTAATTAGAGCAGTAAAAAGTTATGTTGTGTCATACCCTTGCTATATGGTCTGTTGTAATTTATTAAAAATAAATAGATGTAAATATCACATTTACATAAGTATTCAGACCCTTTACTCAGTACTTTGTTGAAGCACCTCTTGCATTGTCTTGGCTGTGTGCTTAGGGTCATTGTCCTGTTGGAAGGTGACCTTTCGCCCCAGTCTGAGGTCCTGAGCGCTCTGGAGCAGGTTTTCATCAACGATCTCTCTGTACTTTGTTCAGTTCATCTTTACCTCGATCCTGACTAGTCTCCCAGTCCCTGCCACTGAAAAAACATCCTCACTGCATGATGCTGCCACCAATATGCTTCAGCATAGGGATGGTGCCAGGTTTCCTCCAGATGTGACGCTTGGCATTCAGGCCAAAGAGTTCAATCTTGGTTTCATCAGAACAGAGAATTTAGTTTCTCATGGCCTGAGAGTCTTTAGGTGCTTTTTTGGCAAACTCCAAGCGGGCTGTCATGTGCCTTTTACTGAGGAGTGGCTTCTGTCTGGCCACTCTTCCGTAAAGGCCTGCTTGGTGGAGTGCTGCAGTGATGGTTGTCCTTCTGGAAAAACTTCTTCCATTTTAGAATGATGGAGGCCACTGTGTTCTTGATGACCTTCAATGCTGCAGAAATGTTTTAGTACCCTTCCCTTGATCTGTGTCTCAACACAATCCTGTCTCTGCGCTCTACGGACAATTCCTTCAACCTCGTGGCTTGGTTTTTGCTCTGACATGCACAGTCAACTGTGGGACCTTATATAGACAGGTGTGTGCCTTTCTAAATCATGTCCAATCATTTGAATTTACCACAGGTGTCCTCCAATCAATTGTAGAAACAGGATGCCTGAGCTCAATTTCGAGTCTCATAGAAAAGGGTCTGAATACTTATGTAAATAAGGTATCTGCTTTTTATTTTGAATACGTTTGTAAAAATGTCTAAAAATATATTTTTGCTTTGTCGTTATGGGGTATTGTGTGTAGATTGCTGAGGAAATGTTTTTATTTAATCCATTTTAGAATAAGGCTGTAATGTAACAAAATGTGGAAAAAATCAAAGAGTCTGAATAGTTTCCAAAGACACTTTATATAGACAGTAAAATAGGTGATAGGGTATGATTAACCTGTAGAGTTAGTATACTGTCATTATACCCTAATTATGGATGAATGTACTATGATTGTCTGGAAAGACACTTGGAGCCAGCAGAAGACGTGATCCACTGCTGGAATCTAAAACATCAATTTCTGCAGTACATGTAGAAGAAACAAACACATTCACACACACACACACACACACACACACACACACACACACACACACACACACACACACACACACACACACACACACACACACACACAAACACACACTCATGAGTAACATGGGTGCTTTGGCCTGGTGTGGCCTTCTGTGAGCTGATTGGGTGCTTCACAGCCTAGTTCAGCCTGGTTGGGTGTTATTGTTATTATAGAGGCGGCTGCACAGAAGCTCTGTTTGGCTCACACTCCGTTCTCCTGTTTCCTCTGAAGACAAGGAGCACTTTAACACCTTTATGTGGAGACACCCCTAACAACACTAGAGAGAACTGGCAGGGAGCCAAGGCCATATCCCACTGGGCAAAAACTGAATCAACATTGTTTCCATGTCATGTCAACAAAACAATTCAATGTGATGTTGAATCAACATGGGAAACTGATTGGATTTGCAAAATGTAACCAACTTAAGGGAATTTCCTCTTTTTCCTATTTTTCTTTTCACCTAAATCCAATGACGTGGTGCATTTTTTAAATGTTGATTTCACGTTGAATTCACGTTAGTTGACAACTCAACCAAATGGATGTTGAAATTATGTCTGTGCCCAGTGGGGTGTATGTGTGTTTGTGTATACTGTATGTCCAGCATTGATGTATCATTTAGGTGTTTGAGATGCTTTTATTTGGTTGGGCTTTTAGTTTTCTTTCAAGTTGGGGAATGTAGGCTACTTCCCCAGCAACACTGGCAACTAGACCTAAATGCGTAAGCTATTCTGAGTCACTTTGTTTTATTTTCTAATTATTTGTTTGAATGGGTTGCAGGGGCTATAGTTCAGTGTTGCTTCACTCAGCTGTGACGCCCGGGCCGCATGCCGAGGCTCAGGCCAGATTCGATTAGGATCCATTCGGACGGAGGAAAATCCTCTCGTTTCTGGAGCAGTAGGCGGGTCTTTGGAAAGTTTGAATGCGATGGAAATGTTCTTATACTTTCCAAAGATGCTGAAGGGTGTCCCGTGCGTGAATATGGACACATGGCTGGTAGTGTCTCTGTTCGTGTATGTCCAGTTCTGCTTCAGTTTAGACTATGAAGGTAAGGAATGGCATGTATGTTCCGTCCCGCGGATCAGAGGGATCTAGTTCACCCACGAGTGTCCAAACGGACAAGGTCCGTTCATTTCTCAAACTAAACGTTTTTAGACACACATGAATGCGTTGGAATTTGAATGACTTGGGTAGCGGTTGTTGCAATTGGTTAGTTTATTGCGCATTAATTATCTGCTATATCCAACTGCTATTGTTTGGTGAGCCACAGTTCTGTTTATGTGGAGGGAGCTGAGGCTGGGGTGAAAGCGGGGGTTTAAGATTAACACTAAAGCCAGCATTCTACTCGGTGACTTAGTTTACCTTCGTGCCTCAGGTTATATAAACATTTATTAATCGAAATCCTTCAAGTTCTTTTGCCATGCAAAGTAACTATTTTACAATATCCATAATGAGTTGAACAGTCGATGTCCATTATTTTACAGAGGATCGGTGTATTGACCTAACGCCTCGATCACACCGACAGTGTGGTATTTTGGTACCCGGATGAAGACAGCTTGTCTGTGGAAACGTTGGTCATTAGGTTGTTCAATTATTGCATCTGAGCTCCTAGAGTGTGCTGCTCTCTTTTTCTTTTTCAGTTGCATTTTGGTACACTAGAAGTACATTCACTTTCAATGGAACGCTGTTGCCTTGCAGCATTGCTTTGCAGAGGCAGTTGCAGTGCGCTCTGTGTGGTGATTACATTCGATTTATCATACTTTGCTCAAATTGTATTTGTAGACAGCTTGACAGAAATGTTAGCAAAAGTTGAATGTTAAACTTTTGTTGCATACATATCCAGATGATGCATCACATTTTGTGTTTCACTATCGGTATGATCGAGGCGTAACACGGATCCCAAACCGGCTGCACGCATGCGCCATCATGCATACATTTATTTTGTCCCCCTACACCAAACAACATGCAGGTTAAAATATCAAAACAAACTCTGAACCAATTACATTAATTTGGGAACAGGTTCGAAAAGCATTAAACATTTATGGCAATTTAGCTAGTTAGCTTGCACTTGCTAGCTAATTTGTCCTATTTAGCTAGCTTGCTGTTGCTAGCTAATTTGTCCTGGGATATAAACATTGAATTGTTATTTTACCTGAAATGCACAAGGTCCTCTACTCCGACAATTAATCCACACATAAAACGGTCCACCGAATCGTTTCTAGTCATCTCTCCTCCTTCCAGGCTTTTTCATCTTGGAACTTATATGGTGATTGGCATCTAAACTTTCATACTATTACTACACCGACCGGCAACACAGTTCGTCTTTCAATCACCCACATGGGTATAACCAATGAGGAGAAGGCACGTGGGTACCTGCTTCTATAAACCAATGAGGAGATGGGAGAGGCAGGACTTGCAGCGCGATCTGCGTCAGAAATAGAAAGGACTTCTATTTTAGCCCTTGGCAACATAGATACTCATTGACGCGTGCAAGCAGTGTGGGTGCAATAATTGAATAACATAGATTTCTAAATGTATTTTACAACGCTCGCGCACGCAACGCAAGCGGTGTGGTCAGCCTATAACGGCCTGTGATTTCTGTCACCCAACAGAAGCGAATCACGTTGAAGTTCCTAGATCCAGTAGCCTAGATAATTCCACCTCTCCCGTCAACATTTCCCAAATACATTCCAGGCCAGTGTGACAATCTTTGGAGATTCAGTGCCCTACAATCAGAGCCCATAGCTCCTGGACCTCGGGGCAGTCACAAGCCACACAAGGGCTCCTGTGTTCGGACTAACTGCACATTTGCTCGGACTCCCTCCTCATGTTTCATAGCTCGCTGCACACAGAACCCTTCAGATATGTGCAGTCAGTCTCTGAAACGTGCTAGGTGTTTTTGTTTGACAAGAGTAAGACTGCAGGGTCTTCGGAGGGTAAAGGAAAGGAAAGGGGGATACCTAGTCAGTTGTACAACTGAATGCATTCAACTGAACTGTCTTCCGCGTTTAACCCATCCCCTCTGAATCAGAGAGGTGCTGTGGGGCTGCCATATAGACAAGGGTGACAGGAGGACCATGTATCAGATAGAATCAAACCGTCAACAGCCCATAGCATACCACTGATTAACTACTGACCCTACGCCATGAAGGGATGGAGCCCATTATTGTTGTTATATGCTGATTGATGGATGTGATGCCATGTAGTGTTCTTTCATATTAGGAAGGTTACACCATTCGTGCAGGGCGCACAGACACACACACACATCTTTCAGATAGACAAGTGCAAACAGGGCAGGGACAGTAGCCTGCGGCGAAACATTTACTGGGGATTAATGAGAAGCTGAGATAAGTTCAAAGACAGGATGGGACCAGATAAGAGTTTGTGTGCTTGGGTGTACACTTTGGCTGGGAATTGCCAGGGACCTAGCGATACGATATTATCATGATACTTAGGTGCCAATACCATATGTATTGCTATTCTCACAATTCTATATGTATTGCGATTCGATACTGGGATTTTATTGAAATTAGATGTTCCAAACATATTGTTAGTGCTGAGCGATTAACCAACTTATTTTATTTTTTTGGTGTTATTAAACAACTAATTACCCACGTCAGTTCAATTACTTGAATTCAGTGGTGGTCGGTGCTGTTTAAGATGAGGGAGAACGTTTGTTTTTCCCATGAGCATGGCCTTATTTCTATTACAGCATATTGGATGACTGTCATTCATATTCCATTCATCCAGTTCAATGTAACAGCGATAGGTTAAGGCTACTACATGATTCTCGAATTTGCCCTATATCCATCATGAGGTTGCTACAACCTAGCCTATGAATGAAAGATTACAATGTAGGTGCACACAGGTGAGATAAAAAATGTAGGTGATAGACAGTGACACATGGACAGACAGTGACAAATGTAATACTGCCTTGCACACCTTTTTTAGGGGGTAGATCAGCTTTAATATTGCAGATAGATTTTAGCTCCCATCATTGTCAGTAATTGTCTGTATCACTTCCAATCCCCCATATATTTTTGGGGAAATACATATACACTACCAGTCAAACATTTTAGAACAGCCATTCATTCAAGGGTTTTTCTTTATTTTTACTATTTTCTACGTTGTAGAATAAGACATCAAAACTATAAAATAACACATATGGAATCATGTAGTTACCAAAAAAAGTGTTAAACAAATCAAAATATATTTTATATTTGAGATTCTTCAAATAGCCACCCTTTGCCTTGATGATAGCTTTGCACACTCTTGGCATTCTCTCAACCAGCTTCACTTGGAATGCTTTTCCAACAGTCTTGAAGCAGTTTCCACATATGCTGAGCATATGGGGGTTGTGGAGGCCAGGTCATGTGATACAGCACTCAATCACTCTCCTTCTTGGTAAAATAGCCCTTACACAGCCTGGAGGTGTGTTGGGTCATTGTCCTGTTGAAAAACAAATGATAGTCCCACTAAGCCCAAACCAGATGGGATGGCGTATCGCTGCAGAATGCTGTAGTAGACATGCTGGTTTCAGTGTGCCTTGAATTCTAAATAAATCACAGACAGTGTCATCAGCAAAGCACCCCCACACCATAACACCTCCTCCTCCATACTTTATTGTGGGAAATACACATGAGGAGATCATCCATTCACCCACACCGCGTCTCATAAAGACATGACGGTTGGAACCAAAAATCTCTTCTTATTATTGGTGTCCTTTAGTAGTGCTTTCTTTTCAGCAATTCGACCATGAAGGCCTGATTCACACAGTCTCTGAAGAGTTGATGTTGAGATGTGCAATTTCTGAGGCTGGTAACTATAATGACCTTATCCTCTGCAGCAGAGGTAACTTCCTTTCCTGTAGTGGTCCTCATGAGAGTCAGATTCATCATATGGCTTGATGTTTTTTGCAACTGCACTTGAAGAAACTTTCAAAGTTCTTGACATTTTCCGTATTGACTGAACTTAATTTCTTAAAATGATGGACTGTCGTTTCTCTTTGCTTATTTGAGCTGTTCTTGCTGTAATATGGACTTGGTCTTTTACCAAATAGGGCAATCTTCTGTATACCACCCCTACCTTAAAACAACACAACTGATTGGTTCAAACGCATTAAGAAGGAAAGAGATTCCACAAATTAACTTTGAAGAAGAAGGCACACCTGTTAATTGAAATGCATTCCAGGTGACTACCTCATAAAGCTGGTTGAGAGAATGCCAAAGGTGTGCAAAGCTGTCATCAAGGCAAATGGTTTCTACTTTGAAGAATCACAAATATAAAATATATTTTGATTTGTTTAACACTTTTTTGGTTACTACATGATTCCATGTTATTTCATAGTTTTGATGTCTTCACTATTATTCTACAATGTAGAAAATATTACAAATAAAGAAAAACCCTGAATGAGTAGGTATGTCCAAACTTTTGACTGGTACTGTACATACATACATTGTAACGAGCGAAGAGGATGGGTGTGGAGTCAGGCGCAGAGAGCAGAAGTATCTGGGGAAAAACGCTTTAACGTCCTAAACAGGAGCACGTACAATGGGTGACGCCGAACACAGGCATAACATACCAAACCCAAGTACAACTGGTAATACCGGACAGCGAGTACACCTCTTACATAGACGGTAACAAGCCCGCACAAACACAGGCAGGCTAACTGAATTTAAATAATCCCAACCCAAAAACCCCAACAAGGAACAGGTGAAAACAATAAGACAAAACCAAACGAAAAGGGAAAAGAGCAGCTAGTAGACCGGCGACGACGACCGCCACCCGAACGGGAAGGGGAGCCACCTTCGGTGATATTCGTGACAGTACCCCAGTTCTGGGCCATTTCAGCCCAGGGGATGTGTCTCGCCCACTCCCCCGGCCGGTCCTGGCAATACGACCGCAGAAACTTACCCACATCCTGGTTCACTCTCTCCACCTGCCCATTACTCTCCAGGTGTAACCCCGAGGTCGGGCTGACCGAGACCCCCAGACGTTCCATAAATGCCTTCCACACTCGTGATGTAAACTGGGGACCCCGATCAGAAACGATGTTCCCCGGGCACCACGTAGTGCCGGAAGACATGGGTGAACAGAGCCTCCGCAGTCTGTAGGGCCGTAGAGAGACCGGGCAACGGGATAAGACGGCAGGACTTAGAGAACCGATCCACAACGACCAGGGTCGTCGTGTTTCCCTGAGACGGGGGAAGATCAGTGAGAAAGTCCACCGATAGATGGGACCACGGCTGTTTTGGAAGGGGTGGGGTTGTAACTTCCCTCGTGGCAAGTGCCTAGGAGCCTTACTCTGGGTGCACACCGAACAGGAGGAGACGTAGAATCGCACGTCCTTAACTAACCAGTACTTCCCCCTAAGACCTCGCACTGTTCTCGAAATACCCGGGTGACCCGACGAGGGTAGACTATGAGCCCACCAAATTAATTGATCACGAACAGCGAGTGGCACGTACCTACGACCCGCCGGACACTGTGGAGGCGCAGGTCCCTCCCTTAGCGCCCGGTCGATGTCCGCGTCCACCACCCATACTGCCGGTGCCACCAGCCTAGCAGCCGGAATGATGGGAGTAGGATCGATGGTCCGGTCCTCGGTGTCGTAGAGACGGGACAGCGCGTCGGCCTTAGTGTTGAGGCAACCTGGTCTATACGAGATCGTAAATCGAAATCTGGTGAAATACATGGCCCACCTTGCCTGACGAGGATTCAGTCTCCTAGCTGCTTGGATATACTCCAGATTACGATGGTCAGTCCAGATGAGGAAAGGGTGCTTAGCCCCCTCGAGCCAGTGTCTCCACACCTTCAGGGCCTTAACCACAGCCAACAACTCCCTGTCCCCCACATCATAGTTTTGCTCCACCGGCCCAAGCTTCTTCGAAAAAAAAGCACAGGGACGGAGCTTCGGTGGCGTACCCGATCGCTGTGAGAGCACGGCTCCAACCCCAGCCTCGGATGCGTCCACCTCCACAATGAACGCCAAAGAAGGGTCAGGATGCGCCAACACTAGCGTGTCGGTGAACAGCGCCTTCAAACGACGGAAAGCCCTGTCCGCCTCTGCCGACCACTGCAAACGCACAGGCCCCCCCTTCAGCAGTTAGGTAATGGGAGCCGCTACCTGACCAAAACCCCAGATAAACCTCCGGTAGTAATTGGCAAACCCTAAGATCTGCTGCACCTCCTTTACCGTGGCCGGAGTCGGCTAATTACGCACGGCCTTGACGCGGTCACACTCCATTACCACCCCTGAGGTGGAAATGCGATAACCCAGGAAGGAAACGGCTCGTTTGGAAAACTCACATTTCTCCACCTTCACATATAGGTCATGCTCCAGCAGTCGCCCAAGAACCTTGCGCACCAGAGACACATGCGCGGCGCGTGTGGCGGAGTAGATCAAGATATCGTCAATATACACCACCACACTCTGTCCGTGCAGGTCTCTGAGAATCTCGTCGACGAAGGATTGAAAGATGGCTGGAGCATTCTTTAACCCGTACGGCATGACGAGGTACTCATAATGGCCAGATGTGGTACTAAACGCAGTTTTCCACTCATCTCCCTCCCGAATACGCACCAGATTATACCCGCTCCTGAGGTCCAGTTTCGTGAAGAACCGCGCCCCGTGAAATGATTCCACCGCCGTAGCGATGAGAGGTAGTGGGTAACTAAAACCCACCATTATGGAATTGAGACCTCGATAATCAATGCACGGACGCAAACCACCCTCCTTTTTCTTCACAAAAAAGAAACTCGAGGAGACGGGTGACATGGAGGGCCGAATGTACCCCTGTCCCAGAGCTTCCGTGACATATGTCTCCATAGCCACGGTCTCCTCCTGTGACAGGGGATACACGTGACTCCTGGGAAGTGCAGCGTTTACCTGGAGGGTTATCGCACAATCCCCTCGTCGATGTGGTGGTAATTGGGTCGCTCTCTTTTTACAGAAGGCGATTGCCAAATCATAATATTCTGCGGGGATGCGCACGGTGGAGACTCCACCGTCGTTGCACCAATGGAAACTCCCACACATCTACCTGAGCACTCCTCTGACCACCCCTTAAGAGTCCCCTGTTTACACTAAATTTTTGGATTGTGATAAGCCAACCAGGGAATACCCAGCACCACTGGAAACGCAGGAGAATCAATGAGGAAGAAACTAATCCGCTCCTCATGACCCACCTGCGTCACTATGTCCAGTGGAACTGTGGCCTCCCTGATCAGCCCTGACCCTAACGGTCGACTATCTAGGGCGTGCACGGGGAAGGGTTGTTCCATCTGAACCAAGGGAATCCCTAACTTAAGCGCGAAACCGCGGTCAATAAAACTCCCTGCTGCTCCTGAATTGACTAGCGCCTTATGCTGGGAATGAGGGGAAAACTCAGGAAAGGAAATCAACAGATACATATGACCAACAGGGGGCTCTGGGTGAGCCGGGTGCTGACTCACCTGAGGTGTTCGAGCCGTGCTCAGCCTGATGGACATGTCTATTAGCTGGTCCAGAGTGAGAGTAGTGTCACGACAGGCTCCCTGCGGACGTCTTCCCGCAGGCTACACCTATAATGGTTCACCAGGGCCCTGTCATTCCACCCCGTGCCAGCGGCCAGGGTCTGGATATCCAGCGCGAAATCCTGTGCGCTCCTCATCTCCTGCCTTAAGTGAAACAGCCGTGATCGAACATCGCCCGGAAGCGGCGGTTGAACTCTGGGTAATGGTCCCTCGCCGAGTCTGGGGCCTACCAGATTGTGTTGGCCCACTCCAAGGCTTTACCCGAAAGGTAGGAGACGAGGATGTTGACACTGTCCTCTCCCGAGGGAGTCGCCAAGTAAAGGTCCAGCTGGAGCAGGAACCCTTTACACCCGGCAGCCGTCCCATCGTAGTCCCTCGGGAGAGCGAGCCGAATCCCGCTGGGGCCGGACACCGCCGGAGAAGTTGGTGGTGCAGGCTGGAGAGTGGCTGAAGATGGGGTAGGGAGGCCGCTCCTTTCCCATCTCTCCATTCTCACTAATACCTGATCCATAGCTATACCCAAACGGTGTAATAGCGCTGAATGCTGTTGAACACGCTCCTCCATGGACGGGGTGGGTGCGTCCTCTCCTGCTGACTCCATGATTTAGCGGTGCGGGATCTGTCAGATCTCCCCAAGGAGTCAGGGTGTGGGTGTGGGTGTGGGTGTGGAGTCAGGCGCAGGAGAAACAAGCGCGTATTATTAAACAAGCTCAAAATAACAGGAATACCGGACTACAACAGTAACCACAAAACCCCACTCAGACACAGTCCAGGCAAAAACCACCTGTTAAAAATGAACTAAAGAAAACGCAACCCAAAACTCACTGACAGTCAAACGAAAACAATCCCGCACAAAAACCCAAAGGAAATGTCGAGATAAATACCCCCCCAATTAACCAAAATGAAACCAGGTGAAACACAAAACAGACATAACCAAAAGAAAAGGAAAAAGGATCGGTGGCAGCTAGTAGACCGGCGACGACCGCCGAGCGCCGCCCGAACAGCGAGAGGAGCCACCTTCGGTGGAAGTCGTGACAAACAGTTGCAAACGAGAATTTCTATTGGACAAATTCAGGTGTGTTTATCCCCGTTTTGTTCCGTTTGCTCCCTTTTAAGAGAAGTTTTTAAACAGAATTGGCAGATTGTCAGATTTAAAAAAGGATTTACTGCGAAAGAATACGATGCGATTATCTGAGGATAGAGCCCCATAAAAAACAACTATTTCAACCAGCACAGGCGTAACAAAATCACAAACTGCAATAAAATAAATTGTTTACCTTTGACGATCTTCCTCTGTTTGCAATCCCAATGCTCATTGTTACACAATGAATGGTCTTTTGTTTGATAAAATCAATTTTTGTAGCCTAACAGGAAACATTTTGTGAACCGCTTGTGCTGTGAATTCCGTCTCATTCCATTTTCGACGACACATTTGATGTAAATACACACACGAAACGTGACTTTTCCAGTCATGTTTGGTTTCATTGCAATCAACTGGTTTGTTTGTAACACAACCAAACCTGATGGGTCATTTCGCGGGACGTATTGACTGAAAGAAACCGATTTGAAGACAACAAGTAATGACATCATTGTGCACCAATGATATGACCGCTGTTTCGTTGATTGACTGTATTTTAACCCAATGACCACTGATCGTCTTGAAATCTAGCTGGGTAGATAGCCAATGAGCTGAGGTAAACGGCAATATGTAATGTTTATGTGTTGGAAGACCAACCCATGTAGTAAACTCCGGCGTAGAGGTTCAGTCGCCATTGACGATTCATACCGGAAGGAGCAACGCATGTTGCGCACAGCATTGTTTTGATAAAGCGCATATTCAGCTGTTCATATATCAATCAGTATGGCGACTAAGTCAGGGAAAGCTAAATCTAAGTCTAGATATACAGATATACACACAATTTTAGAAGAAATTGATCTGGAAAATGAGACAGATTGTTGGAGGACGATTCATTTAGCGATTCCCAAATGGAGGAATATTTTTTGAATGGCGAGGACATCGTTTTGGACTGGTAAGTTTTTCTCATGCCAATGCATTTGTTTGAAATTAATAATATAAAATATTATTTGTGAAATGAAATAGCCTATTTGCGGCTGTTGAGGGGAGGGCAGGCCCACAACAATGGCCAAAGTGAAATGGAGACAGTAGATACAGCTGGTCTGTTGTAATATACTGCTCAAAAAAATAAAGGGAACACTAAAATAACACATCCTAGATCTGAATGAATGAAATATTCTTATTAAATACTTTTTTCTTTACATAGTTGAATGTGCTGACAATAAAATCACACAAAAATGATCAATGGAAATCCAATTTATCAACCCATGGAGGTCTGGATTTGGAGTCACACTCAAAATTAAAGTGGAAAACCACACTACAGGCTGATCCAACTTTGATGTAATGTCCTTAAAACAAGTCAAAATGAGGCTCAGTGGTGTGTGTGGCCTCCTCGTGCCTGTATGACCTCCCTACAACGCCTGGGCATGATCCTGATGAGGTGGCGGATGGTCTCCTGAGGGATCTCCTCCCAGACCTGGACTAAAGCATCTGCCAACTCCTGGACAGTCTGTGGTGTTGGTGGTTGGTGGATGGAGCGAGACATGATGTCCCAGATGTGCTCAATTGGATTCAGATCTGGGGAACGGGCGGGCCAGTCCATAGCATCAATGCCTTCCTCTTGCAGGAACTGCTGACACACTCCAGCCACATGAGGTCTAGCATTGTCTTGCATTAGGAGGAACCCAGGGCCAACCGCACCAGCATATGGTCTCACAAGGGGTCTGAGGATCTCATCTCGGTACCTAATGGCAGTCAGGCTACCTCTGGCAAGCACATGGAGGGCTGTGCGGCCCCCCAAAGAAATGCCACCCCACACCATGACTGACCCACCGCCAAACCAGTCATGCTGGAGGATGTTGCAGGCAGCAGAACGTTCTCCATGGCGTCTCCAGACTCTGTCACGTCTGTCACATGTGCTCAGTGTGAACCTACTTTCATCTGTGAAGAGCACAGGGCGCCAGTGGCGAATTTGTCAATCTTGGTGTTCTCTGGCAAATGCCAAACGTCCTGCACGGTGTTGGGCTGTAAGCACAACCCCCACCTGTGGACGTCGGGCCCTCATACCACCCTCATGGAGTCTGTTTCTGACCGTTTGAGCAGACACGTGCACATTTGTGGCCTGCTGGAGGTCATTTTGCTGTCCTGCTGCTGGGTTGTTGCCCTCCTACGGCCTCCTCTACGTCTCCTGATGTACTGGCCTGTCTCCTGGTAGCACTTCCATGCTCTGGACACTACGCTGACAGAGACAGCAAACCTTCTTGCCACAGCTCGCATTGGTGTGCCATCCTGGATGAGCTGCACTACCTGAGCCACTTGTGTGGGTTGTAGACTCCGTCTCATTCTACCACTAGAGTGAAAGCACCGCCAGCATTCAAAAGTGACCAAAACATCAGCCAGGAAGCATAGGAACTGAGAAGTGGTCTGTGGTCACCACCTGCAGAACCACTCCTTTATTGGGGGTGTCTTGCTAATTGCCTATAATTTCCACCTGTTGTCTATTCCATTTGCACAACAGCATGTGACATTTATTGTCAATCAGTGTTGTTTCCTAAGTGGACAGTTTGATTTCAGAGAAGTGTGATTGACTTGGAGTTACATTGTGTTGTTTAAGTGTTCCCTTTATTTTTTTGAGCAGTGTATAATAAAGACAGTAGATCTGGCTGGTCTGTCATAATATAATAGAGACAGTAGATCTAGCTGAAATGTCATAATATAAAATAGACAGTAGATCTAGCTGGTCTGTCATAATATAAATGAGACAGTAGATCTAGCAGGTCTATTATAATATATTCAACTTTATGTTCCCTGTACTCTATATATACAGTATCTGTTTATTATACCTGTTGATACAGGGCTCATGTGAAACTATTCTAACTGAACATTTTCTTTCACAGTGACACTGACTCCGAATGGGAGCTCCCAGTGCCAAGGTGTCCATCCCCCACTGAAGCTGGTTCATCCAGCTCCTGCCACAAGTGGTGTTCATCTGTCCAAATGTATTTCTGCAGGCATGGATGTGCCTCAGGACCAAAAGGGCACAGCATGGAGGCGTCGCTGTGTTCTTTGCAAAATGAAGTCCCCCATCACCTGCACCACATGCTTGGTGACCCTCTGCTTTACTGCAGAAAGAGACTGCTTTGGCACCCGGCATCAGCAGCACAATATTGTGTAGAGGACTGAGGGTCTTCCAAATATTGAAAGTGTTATTTTGTAAAATTGTATATTTTTTTTCATGTTTTTTCTCCATTTTTTTGTAGGGGGGGTATGTTAGAATACCATTTTGGTATTTTGTATATAGTTATTCCATTCAAAATGTTTAACTTCACCAATTTGGCCACTTGGGTACATTTGGGCTACTTGTGTGGGACACCTGGGTGACTTCATGATAAATGTCATGTAGCACACTCATTTTGGAAGTTATCATTCTGAAACTTTGCACAAGTACTGTTGCCCTCTTATGTTTTTCACTGAAATTGTCCGCATCATCCTATCTGAATGTTTGTTTTGTCTTGTTCATTTTAAAGATGATGATACAACAATAAAAATGAAAAAACATATGGTTTTTTCATTGTATTATCTAAACCAGATATATTGTGTTACATTCTCCTACATTCAATTCACATTTACACAAACTTCAGAGTGTTTTCTTTCAAATGAAATCAAGAATATGCATTTCCTTGGTTCTGAGCCTGAGCTACAGGCAGTTAGATTTGGGTATGTCTTCAGGCAGAAATTAAAAAAAGTAGGGGGGTAGCTGTAAGAGGTTTTAACTAAAGTGACATCATAGTCAACATTGCTAATAGAACTATCACATTAGTAAACCCTCTACGATCATGCAGTAACGTTACAGTGTACAGTCAGTAAGCGTGCCCCGGTGGCAATATATTTGTAAAACCAAAAGCTTACCTTGACACAGAAGAGTTATAGTGTTGTGTTGGATAGTCATAGCCAGCTAGCTAACATAGCATCCCTCAGTTTGAGCAGGGTTTTTGAGTAGGCTCAACTAGTTATGTGCATTTGAAACTGAAAGTGAAAAAAAAGACTCTCTCTTCATCTCTTTTTTTAGGAAGAAATTCATTTGTTTAAAATAGTTCAACTATTGTCGTTCTCTCTCTTTGAATAAGCTGTTCACCACATTTTCTGCAGTGCAGTGCTAGCTATAGCTTATGCTTTCAGTACTAGATTAATTCTGTGACCCTTTAATTGAATGGACAACATGTCAGTTCATGCTGCAAGAGCTCTGATAGGTTGGAGGATGTCCTCCGGAAGTTGTCATAATTACTGTGTAAGTCTATGGAAGGGGGTGAGAACCATTAGCCTCTTAGGTCCTGTATTGAAGTCAATGTACCCAGAGGAGGACAGAAGCTAGCTGTCCTCCGGCTACACCTTGGTGCAACCCAACAGAGTACTGTTGAGGATACTATAGACCTTCATTGCAAAACAGTGTGTTTTAGTCAATTATTTAGTCAATATATTTAGTGTAGTGTTATGTAAAAGGGATAACTTTTGAAATGTTTTAAAAATTTTATTTTTATGAAATTCACGGAGGAGGATGGTTCTCCCATTCCTCATCTGAGGAGCCTCCACTACTTGAATTCCATTTAGTTTTTAGTTTTTTTTGTGTGCCCAACACACCGTTTCTCTAGAGAGAAATCATAGCCTATCATTGGCGGTGTTCGAGCGCATAAGAATGACTGCAGGCAACTGCGGACTGACTGATCTACAAATAACCTTGCATCATAAATAACACTCATTGTTTGTAGATCAGTCAGTCAGTCACAATTTAGCCGTGATACATTTAAGCAATAAGGCCCGAGGAGGCATGGTAAAGTATATGGCCAATATACCACGGCTAAGGGCTGTTCTTATGCACAACTTAACGCGGAGTGCCTGGACACAGCCCTTAGCCGTGGTATATTGGCCATATATCACACACCCCTGAGGTGCCTTATTGCTATTATTGACTGGTTACCAACTTAATTAGAGCAGTAGAAATAAGTGTTTTGTCATACACATGGTATGCGGTCTGATATACCACGGCTGTCAGCCAATCAGCATTCAGTGCTCGAACCACCCAGTTTCTAATGCCGTTTTGATCTCTTCGAGCAAGGTCATTGACAAGATAAATCAAGTCAAGAACTATGTGGGACGTTGGGCTATGGAGTTGTAGTTTTCATCATTATTAATCAAATATTGAACTTTGTTCGACGCAGAAACGTGGTAATTAACTACAATGACCATGATCCATTGCACCTGTTTTTTTCCGTCTAAGATGGAGATGGATACACTTTTACGTTAGGTTAGATACACACAGACCGCATAGACCGCATGACAGAGCAATGCACACAACAAGTGTGCCTTATCTTATTAAAAGAAGTCGTTAAATTATTTTGTCAGACAGCTCTGCAGCGTGTCAAACAGCTCTGTGTGGGAAGCACAGAGAATGTTGTCTGGCTGCTAATGCCTGAGCAGAGATTAGATGATGACTTTAAGGAATGAAAAATAATAAAGTCATCAAATAAAAACTAAGCAGTATACACAACTGAAATATTTAAACATTTCATAGTAATTTCCTTTTTTCTGTTGATGTCTACCCAATGTGGACCAGACAGAGACTGGATTTGGAGTTTCCGTTAAAAATCTCTAAAATAATTTTAATGTCATTGATCATTGATTCATAATGTATTTAATGTAAAAAAAAATATAATCGAAATGAAAACTGATTATTTTTTAATAATCGACCTGAAACCGAACCGACCTCAAAAAGTACTAATCGTTCAGCACTACATATTGTTCAACATATGTCTGTTGCAGAAGGACAAGAGAGCATCTGTCTGTTGCAGAAGGACAAGAGAGCATCTGTCTGTTGCAGAAGGACAAGAGAGCATCTGTCTGCTGCAGAAGGACAAGAGAGCATCTGTCTGTTGCAGAAGGACAAGAGAGCATCTGTCTGCTGCAGAAGGACAAGAGAGCATCTGTCTGTTGCAGAAGGACAAGAGAGCATCTGTCTGCTGCAGAAGGACAAGAGAGCATCTGTCTGTTGCAGAAGGACAAGAGAGCATCTGTCTGTTGCAGAAGGACAAGAGAGCATCTGTCTGTTGCAGAAGGACAAGAGAGCATCTGTCTGTTGCAGAAGGACAAGAGAGCATCTGTCTGTTGCAGAAGGACAAGAGAGCATCTGTCTGTTGCAGAAGGACAAGAGAGCATCTGTCTGTTGCAGAAGGACAAGAGAGCATCTGTCTGTTGCAGAGGGACAAGAGAGCATCTGTCTGCTGCAGAAGGACAAGAGAGCATCTGTCTGTTGCAGAGGGACAAGGGGGGGCCATGAGAAAACTAGTTTTGATCAGGACACCGATAAAAGTGCTGAAAAGAAGATATACTTGACTTTTGGTGCAGGTACAGCAAACGACCGCAACAATACTATTGTGATATTGTCAAAACGATACGATATATCGTCAAAAAGATCATCCCAACATGTAACTATATCTATTTCTGCCCCATTTCTAGTCTGTCACGGCGTATATATGCAATGGGTGTCCATACCAAAGATAGCGGTTTGTCAAATAGAGAGAGAGATTGTGTGTGTGTTCTTGAGAGTGTGTGAGGGTGTTGTGTTGGAGATTTGAATGTCTTGTTCAGTGGTGGCGCAGCTCACCACTTCTGTCTGATCCACAGGCTGGAACAAGTACATACACGCTCCACTGGAGTTACTGTAGATTTACACTGACAGGGCAAACACAGCTCGTCAAACTGACTCAGATAGCTGAAACTGATGTCACTGGTGTGTGTGTGTGTGTGTGTGGTGTTAATGGGGTTGTTGATTTAACAAGGGTGTTGGTTATGGGGTTGTTAGTTATACTCTTTGTTTATGTGGCAGTATCTGTGTGTGTTTGTTTGTGTGTGTATGTGTGTGTTAAAGGGGGTTGAGAAGGGAAGGAAGGATGGTTTGGGGTTTTCTAGTCTTTATTTGGCAGCCTCTCTTTCCTATGGTAGTGTACAGTACATTGAGGTGTCTATACTGAGAGACAGGCTGAGTGTTGATGTTACCTCCTGGGCATTATTGCAACTGGGAAGGGAAGTGTTTGATGGTTGGTTCTCTTAGGTGCCGATACAATATGTATTGTGATTCTTAAGATTCTAGATGTATTGCGATTCAATACTGGGATTTATTGCGATTTGATGTTCCAAACATTTTATGTATTTTTATTGAACCTTTATTTAACTAGGCAAGTCAGTTAAGAACAAATTACTATTTACAATGATGGCCTACCAAAAGGCAAAAGGCCTCCTGCGGGACGGGGGCTGTGATTAAAAACAATATGTATATATAGGACAAAACACACATCACGACAAGAGAGACAAATAGCACTACCTAACACTAGCAACAAATAAATATATACTAATCAATACTTGGAGTCAAAGTATCAAATAATATCATACATAATAATATTGCGATATGTAACTGTATTGATTTTCCCCCAATAACTAGTTATAACAGAGTGTGATGTAACCCAGGGAAATCTCTAAGCCGGACAGTTTACTGAAAGCCAATTTATACTTGATGCTATATCCACATGGATGGAGGGTGTTATGCAATTATGGAACCTCTGGGGGCATTCAGAGGCCAAATAGATATCTGTATCGCATCACCGTGTATCTCCCAAATTTTGTAACGATGTGGAGGGCTCCGTATAGCTCAGCATTGACATGATTGGGTGACGGTAGGTGGGGGCGGGAGGTCCTATATAAACACAAACTCACTTCCTCGACAACATCCTTCACAACAGCTCTGCTCAACTGCTCTGTGAAGCGCAAGAAGTATGAATGCCCTGACTTTTGCAGCGGCAGTATCACCGTAAATGCTGTACAGCCAATTGAGATTGACCATGCAACGCCTTTAATACTACTGAAATAGCAGAAGTATTGGCTCTTCACATTGTGCATGATGAAAGAAAGAGAGAAAGAGAGTGCATGACAGTGAGAGAGTGAGTGATTGATGCAATAAGAAAGGTGTCGGTGAGCATGTGATGTTAGAGAGAGAAAGAGAAGGAGATAGAGAGAGGGGTTGATTGAGGACAGTAGCGGTGTGTGTAAAATCACCAGGGAAGTCAAGCCAGGGGGGAAAATCCATATTACAACCTCGATTTTGTGTTGTGATAATTGCATTGTTTGCTCTTTAACCTGTTAGTTCATATGCCTTGTGACCATGATATACAGTTCCTTCGAGAAAGTATTCAGACCCCTTGACTTTTTCCACATTTTGTTACATTACAGCCTTATTCTGAAATTGATTAAATAAATAAAAATACGCAGAAATCTACAAACAATACCCCATAATGACTAAGCAAAAACAGGTTCTAGACATTTTTGCAAATGTATTAAAAATAAAAATAAAAACAGAAATACCTTATTACCTTATTATATAGCTGTAGGCAACGCTCCACATCCAACCTGACCGATCTTGAGAGGATCTGCAGAGAAGAATGGGAGAAACTCCCCAAATACAGGTTTTCTAAGCTTGTAGTGTCATGCCCATGTTTTTTGAATATATATAAATTAGTCAACATTTCTAAAATCCTGTTTTTGCGTTCTCATTATGGGGTATTATTGTGTGTAGATTGATGAAGAATAAAAAAAACATTTTAGAATAAGGCTTTAACCTAACAGAATGTGGAAAAGGTCAAGGGGTCTGAATACTTTTCGAAGGCACTGTATAGGCCTAGCGCTGAGACAATAAGAAGACACAGTGGCATGATAAATTCAACCACACATTTGTTTCATCACAAAACCAGAGCAACATGAAGTCCGGTGAATTCCACAAAACATATTGCATGGAACAAACAGTTGCATGACCTGCAGCAGGTCACTCAAGTTAATGTTTCCAACATTTTCAGACTTCTAGACAACTATTGGTTTAGAACCATGGAGAGTTACTACAAGTCACAAAGAAAACAGGAGCTGCCTCCACTATTCCAGCACCATTTCAACGTCAACATTTCTACATTATCTAATCACCTTAAAATATACATCTAAAAGATACCAATAACAATTTAGTCCAATCAACATATGCTAAATATGATCTGCCTTTCCATTTTCTGTGTGTTTGTGTGTGTGTGTGTGTGTGTGTGTGTGTGTGTGTGTGTGTGTGTGTGTGTGTGTGTGTGTGAGTGAATTAAAGTATAAAAAAACATGTTGACTCACTCTTCTTGTTGAAAAATGCCAATGCCATCCTCCTCTCTTTCATGTTGCCTAAACGGTCTATGACTCTGTCATACAGTACACGTTTTTGTTGTCCTAGGCTACCTGGCTAAAGTTCTTGCTTACTAGCCTAACTTCCTTTTATTTGTAACGATGACCCAGCTAGTTAACATTAGCCTACTAGCTACGTGTTGAACTTCCAGCCTGCCAGGCCAGAGGCACAATGTATGAATTTATGGTTGGATCAGAATCACCGTTATAATCATTAGCCAGTACGGAGAATTAAGTAAAACCACAAGTCCAAATCCCTATCTCCATCCTGGGGTGGCAGGGTAGCCTAGTGGTTAGAGTGTTGGACTAGTAACCGGAAGGTTGCAAGTTCAAACCTGCTGTCGTTCTGCCCCTGAACAGGCAGTGAACACCCACTGTTTTAGTCCGTCATTGCAAATAAGAATTTGTTCTTAACTGACTTGGTAAAATAAAAAATGCATGGCTAATTTAGGAAAGGGACAATTTTAGCTAACTAGCTAGCCACCCGAGGACAACTACACAACGAGATGATGCAACAATTACATTTTTCAATTCCACCTTTGGCTTTTGATGTGATGTGATTGGTGTGAAGCACTTTCCCTGACACCTTTTTTCAAAGCTGAGCTCACTCAGTATAGCTCAAAGTTGATTGACTATTATTTTACACTTTTTTATCAAGGGAGGCCAAATGCTCGCTGGCTTCCCTTGCATTCAATGCTACAGGCGGCAACAATGTCATACTCATTTTGACCAGACAGCATCAGATACGCTGCACATACTGACACAGAGGGGCACAATTTTGTTCTCTTGGATGCTTTCTCCATTGAGATATATTCAGCCTCTTGCGAATTGAAAGATATTTCTGAAACACATATTTTGTATGTTTTTTTCTTGGTAAATTTGACTGGGGAAGCCTGGTTTCTGTTGGCATCCATGACTGGTATTGGTACTGACTGGTATTGACTGGGGAAGCCTGGTTTCTGTTGGCATCCATGACTGGTATTGGTACTGACTGGTATTGACTGGGGAAGCCTGGTTTCTGTTGGCATCCATGACTGGTATTGGTACTGACGGGTATTGACTGGGGAAGCCTGGTTTCTGTTGGCATCCATGACTGGTATTGGTACTGACTGGTATTGACTGGGGAAGCCTGGTTTCTGTTGGCATCCATGACTGGTATTGGTACTGACTGGTATTGACTGGGGAAGCCTGGTTTCTGTTGGCATCCATGACTGGTATTGGTACTGACGGGTATTGACTGGGGAAGCCTGGTTTCTGTTGGCATCCATGACTGGTATTGGTACTGACTGGTATTGACTGGGGAAGCCTGGTTTCTGTTGGCATCCATGACTGGTATTGGTACTGACGGGTATTGACTGGGGAAGCCTGGTTTCTGTTGGCATCCATGACTGGTATTGGTACTGACTGGTATTGACTGGGGAAGCCTGGTTTCTGTTGGCATCCATGAATACACGCCACTGGTTGAGAAAGATACCGAGAGAAAGAGATGGTAGAACCAGTCCGCTGTCTTCAGTCTATGTGTTTCTGATTGGGCGGGCGGTTATGGATCTGTTTCCTTCCGTTTGCATGTACGATAGTACGTACATTAATCACACGCGATACCTCAGACACCACTGGCCCAATTTTGACAAAACTTGATTGAATGATGCGTCTTGCCATAGAGATATGACATTTACACTGATTGGCCCAAGGGGTTGCTATAGTAATCAACTGAAATTCCAAGTATGTGGCCTCCCCTTAAAATTAGTGGACACCCGTTGCTGACAGGTGTATAATATCGAGCACACAGCCATGCAATCTCTATAGACAAACATTGGTAGTGGAATGGACCGTACTGAAGAGCTCAGTGACTTTCAATGAGGCACCGTCATAGGATTGCACCTTTCCAACAAGTCAGTTCGTCAAATTTCTTCCCTGCTAGAGCAGCCCTGATCAACTGTAAGTGCTGTTATTGTGAAGTGGAAACATCTAGGAGCAACAATGGCTCAGCTGCAAAATGGTAGGCCACACAAACTGACAGAACGGGACCACCGACTGCTGAAGCACGTAACGCGTAAAAATCATCTGTCTTCGGCTGCATCACTACCGAGTTCCAAACTGCCCTTGGAAGCAACATCAGCACAATAACTGTTAGTCGGGAGCTTCATGAAATGGTTTTGCATAGCCGAGCAGCCGCACACAAGCCTAAGATCACCATGCGCAATGCCAAGCGTCTGCTGAAGTGGTGTAAAGCTCACCACCATTCGACTCTGGAGCAGTGGAAACTCGTTCTCTGGAGGGATGAATCAACCTTCACCATCTGGCAGTCCCAGAATCTGGGTTTGGCGGATGCCAGGAGAACGCTGCCTGCCCGAATGCATAGTGCCAACTGTAAAGTTTGGTGGAGGCGGGAAAATGGTCTGGGGATGTTTTCTTTAGTATCAGTGAATGGAAATCTTAACGCTACAGCATACAATTACTTTCTAGTTGATTCAGTGCTTCCAACTTTGTGGCAACAGTTTGGGGAAGGCCCTTTCCTGTTTCATGACAATGACAATGCCCCTGTGCACAAAGCGAGGTCCATACAGAAATGGTTTGTTGAGATCGGTGTGGAAGAACTTGAGTGGCCTGCACAGAGCCCTGACCTCAACCTCATTGAAACACCTTTGGGATTAATTGGAAAGCTGACTGCGAGCCAGGCCTGGTCACCCAACATCAATGCCTGACATCCCTAATGCTCTTGTGGCTGAATGAAAGCAAGTCTCCGCAGCAATGTTCCAACATCTAGTGGAAAGCCTTCCCAGAAGAGCGGAGGCTGTTATAGCAGCAAAGGGGGGGACCAACTCCATATTAATGCCCAATGAGATGTTCGACGGGCACGTGTCCACATACTTTTGGTGTCTCCTGTCCCGTTTGAGCTACAGTGTGGGACTGTTTGTCCCCCACCAAACATTGACCAAGCATATACAGTATAT